>NW_027107367.1:624549-674556 GCF_000696795.3 Halyomorpha halys | reverse complement strand
ATATTACGAGCTTATATTCTATTTATATAAAGTGAATATTAGTTGTACTTCTGTAGTTTAGGTCTGTTTTATGCACCTTATAGAGGGGAATAATAAGGAAGAAAAAAAAAATAGGAAAGTCACATTGGGTTGAAAGAGAAAAAAAAAGAAAAGGGGGGAAATAATAGAAAAAGAGGGATTAACAAAAAAAATTAAGAAAGTATAAAAAAAGAAAAAAAATCATATTCTATTATTAGATATTGTTACTTGTTATGCTTATGTATTGTAAGATTTAAAAAAAATGTCTAATTAGACTAAAATAAGTACGCTGTGTAACCAGCAACCCAATGAATTTGGACAGCACATGTTTGTCGTTTTTTAATAAAATTTTTTCCCAACTATGAACATCTTAGTTATTAATTTTAAAATATTAACAAACAGAAACAATTAATCTGAATAACTGTTAGACTGGAACAGTTCGCCATGATAATATAGATAAAACTTGACTAACAGAGGACGAAATTAATCCTTAATGACAGCGGAGCGTAAACGGGAGTTGACAAGCACTTGACCATTATGTAAAAGCGGTCTCCATTGGCCGAGGCGTTAAATAGGATCCTCCCATTGGCCGGGCTAAGTGGTGGTGGGGGAGGGGGAAGCCTAATAGAATAGAGGCCTGCCGTCTTAATAACAATTAAGCCAGTCTCGGATTAGCACTACTCAGCAATCAACAACCTCTTCGATCAATCCACCTCAGTAGGACCAACATTTGAAATTAAGCTTTTATACTAATTAATAATCCTTAGCTTGAAAGTAATACTAATCAAGGACTTTAACCAATTAATGAGTAGGAGTGATTTTTTTAAAGTGCTTTATGGTTCTGCTTCGGAAGAATAATGACGCAACTATAAAATTATGTGAAATTGACTTTATTGAATGTTTTAAATCGATGTAATTGTACTTACAAAATTAATTTGTATCGGAATTTTTAATACTATTATGTCGGCTTAAATAAAGCCAGTAATTGGATTTTTGGGGATGCAAACACAATAAAGTCAATTTCCCTAATTATTCTTCCGGAAAAGCAATATGAGGCATTAGTTAGAAAGTATTCCAGGAATCTCCAAAATTTGTCGTCTTTTAAACCTCAAACCAATCCTTGAACATTAACTGTAAAAAAAAAAAAAAAACCCTTTTTTGGTCATGGAAACATAAGACTAAGGTTATATTCCACTAAGAAGTATCCACATTGCTTCATCTAAACAATTTTTTTTTTTTATAATTTTGTTATTTGAAATTTTGTAATTTATCTCTTTTTAAAATCTGTATCTTTTCTAATTTTTCTATATCTACAATTAAAATTATTCTTTTCACTTATTAAATTTCAATTTACATTTTCTATCCTTTTTTTAATTTTCCCTTAAAAATTTTTTCTTATCAATTGCTGAAATCACTGGGGTTTATTTGAAACGTGGTCAGAGACTTATTTTTTTGTTTTTTTATAAATCATTTGCACAAACAGTAAATCTAACTTTTTTTTATTAATATTATTTCACAAGAACTAGCCTTAAACATTAAAATTAAAGATAGTAATGCTAAAGGTCGGTTCACAGGAAGCGATATTTTAGAATCTGACTTTTAAAAAATTCAAAATGCTTAAAACACTCTTGAAAAAATAAGTATACTCAACTCTTCCTCCAAAATTAGTATTCATGCTTTCCCAAAAAATATATTATATATTTATAAAAATGATATTTTTGTTGTTATCTTCTTTACTATGTAGAATTAAAGGTACTTATCTACTTTTTTTTTTACTTCTCTGCCATACCAAAAATTTGATGCATGAGTTGATATTGATGTTCATTAGCTTTACCAAATGCTTTTGGAGGTAATATTCAAAACAATATTTCTTAGAAATACGAGGTTCATTTTTACTAGTCTAGACAAACACATTTGTCTTTTGATTTACGACAGAAATTTACATAAAATTATGAAAGCCCGAGGTGCTATCAGAGCTTAACCTATCTATCCTTCCTTGAGAAAACCTTATTGAGAACATGAGTGTTGGGGAAAACGGGTTTGCACACGAACGAAGAATTATGAATTGACTGTGATTAAATGAAAAATAGTTTATTATTCTGGGACTAGGCCCCCTTAGAACAATTACAGAAGTAATATTAATTTTACAATAACATATATTGGCCAAAAAAACAGAATGGCCACACTTAATTATAACTTATATTAAAATTGTATATAAATAATTTTAGAAAAAAAATAAATTAAAAACTAACTGTCTAAATACACAAAAAATATTACAAATTACAAATTATCTGTACTATTGTAATATAAGATTAGATTGGTGAAGTAAAAGGTAGTTAAATAGAAGGGTTTTAAACGAGGGAAGGGTTGGTACATGACGTAAGTTAGAGGGAATGGAGTTTCAATGATAAGCAGCATAGGATAAGACTTGGAGTTTGGATTGCAGGTTTCTAGGATATAGGAGGGGCGTTGAGTACTAATTACTTGGAATATTAGGAAGGAAGCTAGGAAATACTGGCATCGAAAGGATGGATAGAGCCACTTCAGCTCGGCGTAATACTGGGTTATGGGCTTATCTCTGGTGATCTCGAAAATAAATCGTACCGGGCAATTCATAAGTTAATTAGGTTTAGATTTCAGATTACCCGAGAGTCCACCGTATACCAGGCAGCCAAAATCAAAGATTGAAACAAATTGATCAGAAAAAGTATGAGCAATGATGCAACGTTAAACAAGAGTTTTACAAACTGAAAAATTAATATGTGGCTTGAAAAACGCCCAGGACTTCAAATTGTCGTTTCCAGTGGAATGAACATTGACTGCTATTAATTAATGAGTAATTAAACGACTTAAGAATTCATATCAGAATAATGGTTTGATTGCTATGACGAATTGTCAACAAATGGACACATTGTAATACGAATGAATTGTAATCGTACTTAACCATGAAAAAATTAGCACTTTATAGGAATGGACTTTACATAACTGCATAAAATAATAAATCTTAATGCCCTGAAATAGCGTGGATTGGTCAGTAAATGTGTCTCAGATAAACCTCGAGAAACCGCAGTCAGAGCTGAAGTAGAGGAAAGCCCCACATTTCTTGCAAATATTTCATATTCTAAGCTATAAACAAGAGCAACTCTTTTAAAATTCATACTTCACTGGAAACAACTCTTTTTCACTTTTAAGACTTTTACAGAGTGCAGATAGCAATAAAGTGTACTTTATGCTTCACTCACTGTATATAAGACAGCTAAAATCGCTTCTACGTTATACAGTTCTTTATGAAATAAAAATATTAAGATAAATAAAACTTAAATAGATGTTATTGCAATTGTGAGAAAGAGGATTATCAAATTTGAGACCAGAGTGGTAACGGTCACCATTGTTCGTGTTTGTAAATTCGTTTGAAACATTTAAAACCAAAATCCTAATTAATAAAAAAAAATCAACGAATTTCTTAATAAATATGAAAAAAAAAACAATGGCTAATTGACAGTTTTAAACAACGATAGGATATTGACAAGTTGGTAGATTAAAATTCAACTAAATAAATCACAATATAAAAACGAAAAAATTCAAAAAAAAAAAAAGTTATCTTTTATGAAATTCATATTAAAATGTTTTAACAATTAAAAACCGTTCTTTGCATTAAAAACAAAAAAAAGGAAGGAAGAAACGTAAGTAATGGTAAATAAATAAAACTAACTACAATCAAGACATAAAAAACTAACAAAATAAATAATATTATAAACATACTTACTTTGTGAAAATATAAATCAATACTTGCAATACTACTGCTTACCTGAAAAAAAAAATTAATAAATAAATTAAAAGATCAATAAGTAGATACATATATATTTACACACTATTAATACAAATCAACTGACATAAAATGAATAATTTAATGGTTACATTTATAAAGAAAGGGACCTAATAATACTATAAAGGATAATAAAACTTTTTTTAAATATCTTTATTGATACCACAACTGTACATAAAATACATTTAGTAAATTTGATCTCAGTTATAATGGACTGTAGAGAAACTACCCATTGGTAACACTCTAATGACGTTTTTACATTAGCAGATCTCATGGTCATATTTTTTTCAGGCGCCAGGAATGGAAGAGGAAGCAAGGTTAGAAACTTGTGGATTTGGATGGTTAGAGTTTATAATGCAAGGAATGATATCTGGTTCGGGCTAGTTCGGTTACAAATGGTATTAGGTCGTTGATAATAAAACTAAAAATTATTAGTTTAAGGGAGGATATAAGAAAGTTAATAGTGAGGGAAAGGGTTGATGGTACTACATAAGAGCTGAGAATGGACATTACTGGATACTGTTGGGGGCTGTGCCGCTCAAGGGGGCACTTGTGGGCATTTGTTTTCAAAGCAATGGTTCGTGTACCACTGCACATCTCCACTCTACCCCACTCCCTTCAACTCCATCCTAGCTATAAGAGAAATTGAATATTTTCGGTTTATGCAAAAAAATTGAATAAGAAAAAGGAAACGAATACATTAGTTTTGGGATAAATTTGAAACTACATATTAAATTTCTGGACTAGACACTCTTAACGCCGTCGACAATATAGTGACTTCGTAAAATTTACGAACTAAAAATATTGTATTTAGAGTTCGCGAAATCTGTATTTTTTTTTTCAATTTTGTAGTCATCTATCTAAATAATCATTATTATTACTATCATTATAATTATCATATGTTAAATAAATTATAAACGACTAAAACTTCCATCTTTGGATACAACTATTAAAGAAGAAATAAATCAAGATAAATTCATTAGCGCGTGACAAAGTAATGAGAGAAAATTTAAAAAAAAATTTAAACACTTTGGGAACTATCTTGAAACACTCCGACTGGATAATGAAGTTAAACTAGATCTACTTAAGATATAAAAAAAATTAAAGAAGCGAAGATGGGAGAATCTCATTACATTAGGCCCTATACATAAGCTGAAGAGATCTTCCTCACCAAAGAAAAATCTAATCTAATAAAAGCATAATTCCATTGAGGGAATTCAATGACCTTAATTCGTTATTATGCCGGAATATAAATTGGCGTAGTTCCTTAATGTCAATTTACTACCCCTCTTAAGGCAGTTCACAATATGTCCTTCACAAAAATATTCCCACCATTAAGATATCGGAAAATGTGAAAATCTAATTTTGTTGGGAATTATGTAAGCTATGAAATTATATAATTGCATACATTAAAATGGGTACTAAGTAAAACGGTTTAATAAAATTTATTTTATTAAACTGTTTTATTTAATAAATTTATTTTATTTATTTATTTTATTTAATAAAATCTAATGTAAAAGGGTCTATAATTATTTTAAATAGTCATAATTAAGAGTTCAGAATATTAAAACTTATTAAGGCATGTTTAGGGAGATTTTTGTCTTAATAATTTGATTTCTTAGAATATCACATAACGAATAATTTAAGTTGTTACGGGTAACGTTTATTAAAATTAATTTATAAATAAAATCATAATTATATGATACATAGCTAATCATTAAATATATCATAAAATGTTACTATACCCAACATTAAGAATCCCTGTTAATAAAGACAAACTGCAACTAATGTAAAATAGTAATGATAGTTTATGATTATTTAATATTACACCTGTAAATAATAAACATCACTATTTACTCACAAAAGTCATAACATAAAACTACAGTTTATTTGCTCAGCGCGGCGCCCAGGACCTACAGTTGCGCACATCAAGAGTGAATCTACGGTTTTACATATATTGTATATTGAAGGAGATCCATAATTACCATTATTAGAATAGATTTTTTTTTAATATGAGACTATTCACAGCGATGGTGAGGTTTGCCTATGCATACTGACTGACCTCTCGGGAAAATCCCGAGTATTATCATATCTATACTAGAATATATAAGCCATTTTAGTGGTTTATATATCATGGCTCCATATTATTCATTGGCGATATCATCACCTATTACATTTAATAAAAAAAGTCCTCAAATTTCTAGGGAACATTGAGTTTAGATCACTTTATGATTTTCACTAGAATGAATAAACTAACAAATATTTAGTCTTGAAGAGAGATAATAATAAATGAGTAAAAATCCATTAATTTCGCTGGTGCATGTCGTAATGGATATTTTTTAGAACTAAAATTTAAAAAAATAATTCAATATATGATATTATAAAATTTAAAAATATCTTTATGTGCTTTGGGAAATCTATATATTATGAAGCTCTGCATTTTGCTTTAGAAATGCTATATGTACTTTTAAATGATTTTTTCGGTCCAAAATTAACAACCATTTGATAGATAAGGTCATTTTTTAAAAATTATTCCTGATAAGGTAATGCATACTTAAGACAAAAATAAAACTCACATATCATGGTTGATGACTAAAAAAAATAGAGAAATATAATTTACTATGCAGAGCTTTATAAGAGCTAAATACTAAGTACAAATAAGAATTTTAGTTTTTTAATTTTGTTTTTAGACCTGACAAAAGTGGGATGAAACTATAATAAATGATTTTGTAATATTAGGGTTGCTTTTAGACCATACCTGGATCATTTTCCTAATATGAAACAAAAAGTAATTCTAATTTTAAGACGTTAACAATAGATCAAAACTAATTCGTTAAAATATTTCTTCTTTGGTTATGTTAATATGGAAGAACTTTTTTTTTACGTTGTCATTTAAGATATTTTTTATTGAAAGACTTGCAGATTTTAGGTTTATTAATTTTTTTTTATTAACGTGCATAATATGTAACATCAAAGTAAAACAGAAAATTAATTTGACCGTAACTTAATTTATAGTATTTGAAGAAAAGTTTGAATATTTAACTAGAAAACTCCATCTCCCTCTACTAGAATGTAGACGTCTAGATAGCTTATAGATCAATAGACCCAAAGACGAAAACTGTCAACTGCAGATGAAGCAGCCGACCGTGGGGCCCCGATATCTGAGAAGCAACTAGAGGACGGATCACCTTAGCTTAGAAGGGATAATAACAACAATATTAATGCAAAGTGGATTCAATTGATTAGAGCTCCAGCTCCAGCTACTCCTTCCAGCCTCAACTAATTACCCCGGGTAAACCTGGAGGTAAGCCAGCTATCACTGGAGCCTCCGTCCGTCGTATGATTAATATGTTCCCACCTCAGATAGTTTTATGCGAATCCTATCGACTAATCCTGGTTGTAAATCTTTCCCTCTCTAGGATTAGAGTGGGTCCCAACTGCCAATAGCCAGGCCTAAGCCGGACCAGGGAGCGGAATAGGAAAGGAAAACTGTCTAATGCCTACCCACTAAATCACAGAAATACCCTGGATTTTCCTTACACTTAACTTAGACGCATTACACACAATTTATTCACATCCTCATATAGTACAGTATTTGTTATCTCCTTCTCTCACACAAATGGCTACCCCCATTTTCCAGAATCGGACAAATACTAACGATGAACACATGTTAACCGATATTGTGTATCGCAAGTGAAATAGACAAATTTGTTTTTCATCGATGTATAATGACAACACATAGATACTTGTAGCTAAAACTTATTTGATCAAATACCTCAAACCTTATACTTGAATTTATTTATTTTTTTTTACATAACGTAAGACAAAAATTATTTTAATAACTTCTTGAAATATTAGATATAGTCTTAACTACCATTTTAATAGTAATATTTGAATGCCCTAATTTAAGGACAATCTTTGCGAATAATATTGACGATGTCATAAACCAAAGTGTGGTACACGTGCCTAGGAATTTAAACCAAAATATAAAACCATTTAATAACCTTAATTTTCAATATTGTTAATAAGTATCGGTCTAAATAGCTCAATTAATTTCGGTATATAAATTTAGCTGTTCGTGTCGATTCCGAGGATATAAATCGTCTAGAGAGAGAGAAAAAAATTTATTCAATCATGCTGCCCAAATACATCGGGTTGCTACATTACACAGCATACTGATCAATCCGTGATCGGACATATACAAATTTATAAATTACATTTTTTTGATATGATACATATAATATATGTATAATAGAAAGATAACATTTTTTTTTTCCCCACACATTATTATTTTACAATTAATATCAGTCTACAGACTAAATACAAGCTTTTCAATTTATTCCCTTTTTTTTTTCTTTCCCCTCCATTTTACAAACCTTATTTCATTTTATCAACATATTCCCCTATATAACAAATATTAGAATATAAAAATAGACCTTAAACTGCCAGAACATTTTTAAAATGACCGTAAGTAGATGTGTCCTCTAGAAGAGGTTGCATTTTTTTATTCAGTGTTAATTAATAATATAAGTCACACTGAATTGTTAAAATTTTGTCAAAACACTGATCTAAGCAAACGAAAGTTTCACAGAACTTATGAATTTCTTTACGCGGGAAAGAGTGGAGAAGGTATTGGCAACATTAAATACAGTCAAGTGAGTGTACGAACATGTGGAATTGATTTGAAAATAGACAAAAGTGTAAATCCGAAACAACAATCAACTAATAATTCAATAAAGGAGTTGTAAGTTGTTTTTTTTTCTAGATCAAACACCGAACTTGGAATCTAAGTTGTTTATGAGGAAAAAGAAGAGTTTCGCATACTAAGATCGACAGATGTACATGTTTCTCGAAAAGGTGAATGGTTGACAAAGGTTTTTGAAGACATATAATACTTTGGAAGTCGATAATTGACAGAAAGTCATGGTTGGGGTTCCAACAACATCGCCTCCATTGATATAAATTATGCATACACATAATTCTTAACTAGTTCAAAATTAGTTAATTTTAACAATGAGTCTTTAAATTTTTTTTTCTTTTTTTCTCTGTTTCACCTCTTTCAAACTGATATGGGTACTACAAGTTCGTCAATTTAAATTTTACGAAACATTTAGCTTAAAACTCTCAACTTTGAGGTTGAACTTGAAACTAGGGGTTAGACACTTTTTGATTAAACCTAGATGATTTAATCCGGGATTCTTTATATACAGTTTCACTATTGTTTTCAAAAGATTTTTAAGTAATGCCAAAGAGTTATGATTTTTCAGTTTAAAAAATTAATTAGTGGTAAGAATTTTACCTTACATATTTCACACGCACGTGTTTAAGTCACATCTCGCTCTAAATGGACTTACGTCACCATTTTGAAGGTATTTGATCACAAATACAAATCTCTATAATATGAACAAAACTTGAAACAATCATGCCGTCACTTTTTCGAACTTCAATCCTACTTAACCTGATATCCTTCGCCTGTCATATAAATATCCTCAAGATCTCTGAACATCATTGCACTAAAAGCCAACGGCAAACTCTCCAACTCCGCTTACGGCATAAGTCTCTGAGGTAGCAGGGGCATTAGCTTATGAACATATTTAATCCGATTTCAACAGATTTATCTTCTCACTCCCCGGAAACTCTAGATGGTTGAGTTCCTCGTTACAGTTTTCTTCGTCATAGTTTAGTTACGCGTTTTACAATATTTACGATAAAGGATTAGTTTAGGTTTATTTTATTGAAAAAAAAAAAGTGAGTGGATTTAGGAACTTTCTGACTAAAAGCAGAATAACTTAGCTTTTAAAATAAAAAATATTTGATCTGGCAATTCTTTAATGCAAGAAGGACATGGACCCTTCGAAGAAAAAAAAAAAGTCATTTTACTAGAAAAAAAGGCAATGTCCAAATTCTTCACTAATATTCTGAGCTTCCTAGCACTACTGGCTCTAATACTAGTAACGATGTTGAGAGAGAGCCGCTGGGAACTTCCTTAGTTCTGTATTTCCCTCCACAAGTTGGGGAATGAAGTTCCACTCCCAGTTGCCGACAGTTAAAGGAGCAGTGACCTACAACCAGGGAGACCCAACTTCAACCCGAAGACTGAATCCCGGACTGCTGCAAGACATTCTGTTATAATAAATTAATTCATAGTCACACTACCTCTATTTTACTTTTTATTATTACTCATTTTATTTATTCATTATTATTATTATTTTCTATTTTCTTCTCTCGTCCCTTTTTCAAATTAACTCGTTTCTTTTTACTATTAGAGGGCAATTATTTGTTTTATTTAAGTGTTATATCATTATATAATATCAATATCATTATTTTTTGTTATTAATTTTACTTTCCTCTTTTATTAAGAAGCATTACTCTTATCTATCTATTTATTTATTTTTTCTTCTTTTAATAATAACATTGTATATAGTTAGGGGTGTCTTTTGTACGAGACTATACCCCCCATAATCAACTGTTAAAAAATATATATATAATATAACGGTTATATCAACCATGTAATATACCATTATATCAACCATACTAGGCCGATCTGGTATAAAATAAAATATATATTATAAGTGAGGGAACAAGGTCTGTTAGGAGTTCCCCAAGCTAAATATAAATATTATATACAGAAATAAATGTGATAAAAATGTTATTTTATTTTAAATTTAATTTCGTTTCATTTTTTTTTTCTATTACTTAATATTTTATCTTTATAAATATGTTGTGCATGTATTCCCTTACATTCATTACTAATGTATACATGGAAGAATGAGAGTATTGGTCAATAAAGGTAAAACTTCTGAAATTAAAAATATGAAATAAACTACATACTTAAACTTGTCTATAAAAAAAAAAAAATGAACCATTTTCAAATAAAAAAATTACTCATAAATTTTCGGTTGAATTCACTCCAATTTTCGGTTATCTTAATATAAACTACATATAAATAGTCGAAATTAATGAGTCTGCCAAGTATAGTTAGGATTAGATTTTCGAAAATCCAAAATGACCGCATTTTTTTTTGTGCTGAAAGAGGCTAATAGAGGAGCTGGTATCGGGGACAGCAGATGGCGGCTAATGCTTGCTCTATCGGAGAAGACATTACCATCCTGGGTACATTATGTGGCCACTGGGTCCTCCCTAGCTACACTTTAACCGAGTGGTCGCTGGCAGTAAAACCCGAAATAAAAGTATATTTGGATGGACAAGTCTCAGAATACATTCAGGACAATAGCCAGCAATGGTTCAGTCGTTTGGAAGAGGTCAAGTAGCCCAATTAGTTCTTAGCTTTAACAATCATAACAGGCGGTTAAGTACTATAGACTATCGGACGAAAAATTATGGAATAATATGAATGAATGAATGAATCTATTATAATGATAAAATGATTTAATAGATAGGCATATATTGATAAGAAACCTAAGGAGAACGGTATATGCCGGAAAATAGGCGAAGTAATTTGTGTTATGCACATTTTGAAATTCAGACTCATACTAGATATGTATATTCTTATTTTGACGTGACAACGTCTTATAAATCATTTTGCGCGATGCAATGTTAGAAAAAGTGTCCCGTAACGGAAGTAGATTGTTTTGTTTACATTTAATACAAAACATTATTGGATAACTATAGTAACCATTTAAACATTTTACTTATATAAACTTTTATTTTTGACGTGACAGCGTCTTATAAATCATTTTGCGGGATGCCATGTTAGAAAAAGTCTCCCGTAACGGAAGTAGATTGTGGGGGAGGTAATTAGTAGTGTAGTAGTGGTGGTAAGAGGATTATAGATGCTGAGAGTCATGCAGGCAAAAGTGTCCCGTAATGGAGAAGGTAGTGGTGGGGATGGGTAAGAGTGAGGTGGTGGGGGTAAGAGGATTATAGATGCTGAGAGTCATGCAGGCAAAAGTGTAGCGTAACGGAGAAGGTAGTGGTGGGGGAAGGAAGCCTGAGATGATCTTTAAATTATGCATGAATTCATTGGAATTAATTAAACTACCATCGTCCGATTATGAATAGAATATTGGAAATAAAGTCTTAGAATTAAGTATAACTGTATAAATATTTTGTATAACCAAGCAAAAATAAATATCTGAATACAATATGTGAACTGGTTTATTATTTCAAATATGTAACATTGGATTGATTTTAATTTATATTTATGTAATATTAGCATAGAGTATACGTTGTCACGGAAATATGTCGCCCTATACGGGCACGGTTTTTTTATTTAAATATTATATTTCATAAATATTTTTTCTATGCATTAGTAATTTTATCACTGTTACTTATTCCCCAAGCTTGTGTTAGATTGGAATATTCATTAACAAATAAAAATAAAAGATAAAAAAAGTTTACCAGTAATTATCAATATTATTATTAAAAATCCAATATCCTAATTATTAGTGTACAGATTTGAAATAAATATTTTTATTTAACAACTATTTTTACTTTGATGATCACTCGTATCATTAATACTACCAATTGTTAAATATTTTATGAAGCGTGTAATGAAAGATGTCGTAACTTCGTCCCAGATTTTTTTTAGCTCAAGTCCTCTACCAGAACATTCCTAAGTAAGAATGTCCAGATTGATTTCTCTGGTCACCATGAAATAAATATTGACCGACCCAGGTGAGAAACCAACCCACAACTTCAGAAACAAGCTGAACATGGACACCGTCCCATGCCACTCAGCTGCCAAGTCCTTCTCCGGATTACTCAATAAGGATATAAAGGAACTAATATTGAAATATCCTACAAATTTCATTTGATATTTATTTAATCTAATTACTGATTAAGTTAATTGTTTCTAGTTTTTTTTTTTTTTAAATTCAACTTAAAATAATAAAAAATCCCTTGAACAGAAATATCATAATCCCTAAATTCGAGGTTAATTCCATGATTTATACTTAATGATTTATTTTTATTTATTTATTTAAGGCTTTATTAACAATCCATAATGTAATAAATAACCAATTTCCGTCACATATTCTCCAACTATACACTCTTCAAAATTTGGGATTTAGGATTGAGAACGAAATGTTGATATAACTTGATCGTTTCAGTTGTTTTGATATAACCTTGCTTTTGTTTTCTCAAACAACCGCGGTATATTCAGCAAACAGGTGTGCTCCTGTGGGTCTCTGTACATCTACATTTCTTACCAAATATTTCTCGTTTTGAAATAAATGAATTTTGTTCCGTTACAAGCAAACTAAATAAATTAAATGTATATGAAACATTGACGTTTTAAAGCCAGTACTTGGACAACGATTTAATTAATAATTATTTTTAATGGAGCATAAATTGACAAACGTTTCTGTTTTTATTTTCTGAAATAATAAATGAATAAACTAACAAGACTGTCATGAAAAGTCTTTATTCAATTTAAATTGTATATATTATTTTATCATTATGTTATTTTATTTATTTATTTTTGATACAGATAGTTTGATTATGTTCATCTTGTCTATTCTTTTGTTTGTATATATTTTAAGAGTTTTTTTTATTAGTTTTTTTTTTAATTTTAGTATTATACAACTGTGTGGCAGATTGTAATATCTATCAATAGATAAATCTATCAAATCATTAAATTCAATAGGTTAATCATAAGACTGTATTGGTCTTTGACTAGGTTTTTGGCCCTTCGACTTCGGAACCCTCGTTAAAAAAAAAAAAAAAATACTTAACGCAATCCTTTCTTAATAGTTTCATAGTTTAATACTTTAGGAGAATGGAAGTCCTAAGTTTTCATGTATACTTAATAGAATTGGTGTATACTGGTACAGGTAATAATAATGGGAACATGTCCAGCAGTGGGCCCGTGGTCCTTTTTTTGCTATCCCAAGACACACCAATGAAATGATTCTTTTTATGACTTTTATTCCTCTATTTAGAACCTTTTTGACTTCATAATAAAATTAAAGAGGGAGATCCAATCTATGGAGGAAGCTTCAAATTCTAAGATTCAGTCAGAGCCTAGAAACTTATATCTTAGTGACGCGTACCGGTGACAATATGCTATATAAATTAGTACAGTTTCCGAGGCCTGTTTACAAAAGTGGCAGGTTTCATCTCGAGCTACTCCACCAATCTTAAGATGTCTTTTAAGTCTGCAATGACCTGTAGGAACCTGGTGTGTAGGATGCTTGTCCAATTGGTTACCAAGCTTTTCTACCCAGAGGGGTGAGTTCGAAATTCATTCAAGGTCTGTATTCCAGTTTAGCCAGGTGATAATAAATCTACGTTCGACCACCAAATGGTTTTTTTCTTTCCAAATGAAATGCCAAGTAAGTTGAGTGATTCAGTCTTCGAAAGTTATTACTAAACTAGAATCAGAGAATAAAAGATTTTATCGCCATCGGACTCCAACTTTAAATTTTTTTTTCTACTATGTTTCATTCAGTTTTTATGTCTGGCCTTTGATTTTATGTTAGCAGAGTTTTTTTCCCAGAAAATTCAATATAAGGTTATACTACAGGCAAAGATTAACAGTACTAAAATAATAATTTATTTATTTTAAGTTCTAATCACTTACAACTACAATATTAAATTACTAAGCTATCAACAAGTCGTTTTTGACTCAACTGATACTCCCCTTTTTACGATAGTTTCTTGAAAAAAAAAAAAAAGGTTCCAAATAAAACTAAGTAAGCCTTAGTTATTGTGAATACAGTTCCTTCTGCTAGGAACTTGACTTAATAGTTGTAACAGTTCTTCTTCAACGCTCAAAATAAAAGATGGGTAGAGGAAAGAGGTATTTTCTATAGAGGATTGTCAGAGCCAAACTCAAATTTAAAACTATTTTATATTGGTGATTTATCCGACCCGATGCATCTTGAAGGCATAAGACCTATTATACAACAGTTTACGGATAACGTATAATCCTATTAAATTCGAACAAAAATCATAGCAAAAAATACTCCTTAATGTTAAAGGTTCTTAATGGATGAATTTTTTTTAATATAATTAGATGCAGTGAATTACAATACTCTTCCTTATTTGAATTTCTTTATTAAATGATTCATAAACAACGTTTCGAGCTAATCACTCCGTCATCAGGTATCTACAAACAAAGTCACATTATTCACCTAACGCATACAACAATTAATAATTATACCACAATCTTTTTTAAATTTAACAGTTTAACTATTTATTAGTCATAAAAATATTAACAATAATCATATTGTTGTCAGTTTTATAATAAATTGATAAATAAAAATTCCATATGTAATTATAAATAAGGAAATCTGAAAATTCTATACTTTCTTGAAACAAGGTTATTTCTATTTCAATTATCTTCTACCTCTATACCACATACACTTATAAAAAATATTAGTATAACAAACATATTGATCAATAAAGAATTGTTCACACTGGAACAAACTTCAACAACACACCTTAAGAAGAAATTCTAAACCCGAAAGAAGTTGAGGTAACAACCACAATAAGGGCGGAGAACAAATACCTCTACTCGATCATGTTTGCTTATATCGTTAAGGAAACTTGAGCGAGGCTATTATACACCATATTAAATCCGGTATAAAACTTATATTTTGAGTCGGTACTTAGGAGCGAGGTAGCCCACATAGCTTTTCCATATTACACCAACTAACTTTTTGAAACATGCTTTCCCCAAGGATTTTCCTTGTAACATTATGTCCTAACTAATCCCGTAGAGGAAACTTCTGGACACAATAACTAAAACTTCCCCACCGACACTTTTAAAATAATATTTCGTCACGGGTTGAACTTATCTTTTCAAACAATAATAACAGTGTCTCCAACTTTGTAAAGCTACCGTCCCATTAATTACTTATTATTAATTCTATGCAGACTTATGGTCAGCGTGTCATTTATGTGTCATAATGATGGTTATTAGGGTTTTTTTTAATTGATAAACAAAAAAAAAAAAAAGAACGTTACATCTATTGTTAATTCTGATTATCATAATGTAGTACTTGTGAGCAATGAGGGGTTATCAGCAAAAAGAAATTAAAAGAAGCGATTACAATTTGAAGAAAATGAAAAAAAAGCACACGTTCATCTCATAAATAAAAATATCTGTTACTTTATTTCTAAATATTCTGTAGGGTTCAGAAATATTATGAACTAATTGAGTGATATCGAATTATCTTCGTTCGTTGGAAAGAGGGAGTTTGTAGAGAGATTTTATCGAATTATATAAGAATAAAAACTCACGAATTAAATCCATCATAATGTTTAATGAGTTACATAACATTTAGACGCTATTGCAAGGTTAAAGATTAGATTATGACTTATGTTAGTTAATACATAAAAATTAGTTATTAAAGATCATGAAAATTATGATATATAACCAACGACACTTAGCTCAGGGGAATTGTCATTGTTCAATAAAACCAGATCAGTATAATTAGTATCCCGTTGTTTTATTGTTACTTTATTGAGAATGAGCAGAATACAGTAGTTAGTTAAAAGGAGTAACAATGAAAAAGTGACTGAAACTAAAAAAATGCAAGAACCCGCCACTCCCGCCCACCGTGCTGGGCTTACTTATCTTACCTTTGAAACAGACACGTATAGCGAATATGAAGGTCAATGTACGCCATGTTACACCCTCACAAGAGGTCATCATAGCACAGAAAATATTAGAAGGCTATCATTTTCTCGGCCTATCCATCCCACTAAAACTTCGATTCAGCGACGATCCTATTTCACTATTAAAATATACTTAAAACGGCAATAGGATATTTAAGTTAGTCAAAACGAGCAATATTGGTAAAGTGGCTAAAATTTTAAAATGGCAGAACTCTTGTGTTTATGGAATGTAGCAGTATAGAGATAATCTTATAGCGGTACTTTCCCTCATTTCCAAGGTGCAGCTACATAAAAAAACTCAGATATTGGGGATTCTTGAATAAAACGTTCCAGATTTATGGAATTTTTACCGAAAATTTTAAGATCTATAACCATATGTGTTTTAGACACAAATTTTTGTGTAGTAGTGCACACTATATAATAAATCCTTTGACTAATTTCCAATGTTTCTTGACATATGGAGATTTTGCTAGCAACCTCAACAACATGATTTTAAATCAGATGAAAAAAAAAAAATGAGAAAAGAACTGATAAAGATATTGATTCACTTCCTGGATTATTGATAAATTTTAATCATTTACACAGTAAAAAAAATCCTGGTCTTCTAATCACTTCATAAGCATCTACGAATATATTAGGACAAGCCCGACTGAGATGAAAACTTCTGAATTTCTCAGCAAAAATATATATTGAATCGTAGAGCTGAATACTTCGATGGAGGTTCAGTAGCAACCATAGACATTGCTACAACATTCTCCCATTATCGTTTAAGATAAAAATATATCAACACAAAAAATCAATTTTTTCCACGCATATGGGTAACAAGATCATGCTCAATACATTTTTCGTCTCAGGTCCGTTTCGAGAATGTTTCAACCTCACTGCATCACTTAAAAACTTGACCAAATACAGCTTTAACAGAATAATCATTGATGCCAACTATAAGAGAGCTATTGCCCATGAACTATCCTCCATTAGAAATGGACTCAACCTGTCCAACTTTACACCAAACGTAAACCATTTGATTTCAAATTGCAGTATTTGGTAATTGATAGGGGAACTAGTCCGGCAAGTGGGCCTGGGCTTTATTGCTACTTTGAAGCTGCTGCTACGTACTAACCAAGGATGGGAGTGGTTGCAGTCCAGGAACCTGAGGAACCTAGGGTCTGTGTCAGGTGTGTTAAGGTCACGACTGGGGGGATTAACTTTATTAGCATAAAATAACGTTTCCACGTAGTGATTCGTAAGATTTAGTGACGTTCGGCCCTATAGTAATGACAATATTTACGAATAAAACATAACACTATCTAGAAAAGTTAAAAAAGCACATGGTGGTATAGGCTATAAATGGCAGTTGCTCGCCACGAGGCATACTGGTTTGATGATGTGGCTGTTAGCAAAGCACGTGGTCGAAATAAGTTGCAACTACAATGCTAATGGGAAAAAAAGTATGAGAGCCAAAATTCATTGAGGATCGTCGATAAACAAATATGACCTATTACAAATAGTGCCTGTGACGTGAGAATCGTATCTACATTTAGTACAAGAACCGGGAAGAAAAAAAAGACAGTTATCTTACCCCAATGTTTGATTACTTTAATGAAAACTATGGTACAAAATGGTACTGTTGGTAGTTTTTAAGATTACAGCTCCGACTGAAAAATTAATATCTTTTTAAGGTTTTGATACAGTCGCCATTTTTTATTACCCATGAATAATTACTAGTTAAAATTGATAAGTCTGCCAAGTATAGATAGGGGTAATAAAAAATGGCGACTGTATCAAAACCTTAAAAAAATATTAATTTTTCAGTCGGAGCTGTAATCTTAAAAACTACCAACAACACTAGAAAATCTAAAAGAACATTATTTAAAGAGGAGTAAATTTGCTGAAATATTAGCCCTAAAAGAGCTATTTACGTCCAATAGTTTATATACGAGATATAGCTTTTTAAAAAGTAAAATTTCTTAAAAATCTACTAAAAGATTAGTTTAGTTAATTTATTTTAAGAAATCTATATCTCAGGAACTATGTGACGTACAGATGTATACTAGCACTCAAATTAAAGCTAGTTTGATGGACTATAAAGAAGTTTATGAACTTTACCTTCAAAGGAATAGTAGTTTTCATGATATTTGCTAAAATAAATTGATTTATAGTTGTTCGGACAATAAGTTTGATTTATGAAAAACTTCATTTCAGAAACCATCGGACGTACAGATGTCTGCCAGCGCTCAAATTAAAACTAGTTAAATTTACTACAAAATAGTTAATAATCTTTATCTTTGTAGGAATAGTAGTTTTTATGATATTTGACAAAATAAACTCACAAAATGTTAATTTCGAGTTGTTCGAATAAAATGTTGAATTTTTGAAAAATATATCTCTAGATCCATAAGACGCACATATGTCTGCCAATAGTCAAAATAAAGGAAATTCAACTTTCTATGAAGTAGTTTATGACAGTTATCTTCGTAGGGGTAGTAGTTTTTATGATATTCACATATGAATATAAATTTGGCAAATGAAAATTTGTCCGAACAACTGTAAATCAATTTATTTTAGCAAATTTCATGTAAACCATTACTCCTACGAAGATAAACATCATAAACTACTTTATAGCTCATTAAACTAGCTTTAATTTGAGTGCTAATAGACATTTAATTCTCAAAATAATTTCACTAACTACTGATATTTCAGAACGTCCCATACATTTTTACGAAATGTTGCTTTTTAAAAAGCTATATCTGGAAAACTATTTAACGTAAATAATTCTATTAGGGCTCATATTTTAGCAAATTTGATCTACTTTAAATGACGTTCTCTTTGATTTTCTTGTGTTATTCCTACTTTTTAAAATATACAGCTCCGAATGAAATTTGTTTGCTTTTATCGCTTTGAAACAGCCGCCATTTTTTATTCCCCCTACCTATACTTGGCAGACTCATCAATTTTGACTATTAATTATACATAGTTTTCATTAAAGTAATAAAAAATTGGAGTGAGATAACCGCCTTTTTTCTCCTCTTGGGCTCTTGTACTAATTGTTCCAAACCGAGCGCTCTGGGACCCACGCCCCAACGCGCACGGCCGTCGTGTCCGTTTCGATTACGGAAACTCATTATGCACAAAATAACATAGACTAAGAATCAGAACTTTTCAATTATTAATGGATGATATTAACCTTAAGCATTGAAACAATACTTTTTTAGATATAAAAACATCAGAATAAATATCGTAACGAGATAAATAAAAATAAGGCCATAACGCTGTGAGGGAATGATTTAGAGCCGGAAAATTATTTCTAAAAATGAAAACGCGCTGAATTCTAACAACTCCGCAGTCTTTCATTTTATTTCTCAATATTTTAGAGAATAAACGCTAAGATATATAAACATTTTTATAGATTATTTAATATAAAAATTGGTCTTATAAACTTTTATTTACTTCCTCACTACTCTTAATTAATTTCTATTTCTACTCATTTCCTATTACCTAAAATTAGGAATATTGAACGAAATATGATTGATGCAATTAGTGGTTTCGCAAAAGTAATTAAATAACTTATTAAAATGTTAAAACACATAGAAAATAAACTCAGCCAGTAAACAGACATAAACCCGTAATCGAATTTTAATGTCTTAGGACTTATTAAGTCCAGGGCAGCTTTAAGAAAAGGTGATGTGTGTACACACGTGATTTTACACTTTCCACCATGCATACACGTAGTCTCTTAGGTGCAGCTTATATTAAAACCAGTGTCCTTAATATAGATTCCCCTATAACAAGTTTTCATTAGTAACATGATACAGGAGGATCTACCTTAAGCACACTTTATGTGCTGTTGTTACCACAAGAAAGAAAAGTTCATTAAATTAGAGCTACCTTTCAATTTAAGCTATCCCGTTTTATTAAGGTGATAATGAATTTTGAATTAAACTAACTAAAGGTACCTTTTATATGCACTGATTTTGTTTTGCATGTATATACATAAACTTGGTTATTTTACAAGCTTCATAAATAAATAATAAGTTAATAAAAACTGAATTATTTCTATATATAGTTCTATCTATTATTTGATTGCTGACGACATAGAAACAAACGGCATTTTTCAGTTTCATCTAAGTATGTTGATTGTAAGGTATTACAATTTATTTTTAATTTTTCGTTGATATAAATATTCATATTTTAGAAACTTTCTAGGCGCAAATAACGAATACCAACTTTGTTCCGGCCAAGATTACAAAATTTTAACAAAAAACAACATATCTATGAAACTGGGAGAAATTGCTCGGTTGTTTCCGATTTTTCTGTCACTATAAACTGCTATCTCTATTTCTTCGGTTTTCTTTTAGTAATTATATTTTTTTTTTAGTTCACATTCATACTTTTTTACTGCTGTAAACAATGCAAACCGGTAAATTATTTTAAATAACAAAAAACTGAAGGAACATTACAGGGATTTTTTTTTAAATCCGGTATTTAAGCCCTGTAGAATTAGAATAATACCTAGCAGATACAAAAAAGGATGAATTAGTTTTATAAAAAGGTAGTCTCATCAAAATCGTTAGAGCCATTTAAAAAAAAATTGAAAAATTGATACTTATAAAATGCCACTTCAATTAGGTCGATTTTATCGATAAAACATATAGGACCAAATACTAATCATAAATATATAATTTCAGTTTATTACGAATTTTAGTTTTTTAACTCGGCTTTTTACAAACAGGCGATTTTGCGAGGCTAGATTATTTGGATTCAAAAAGGTTAGAGGACCTCAAAACGTGTATTTTCATCGAAAACTCGAGTTCAAAATTTTGCACGTAATACTTTTCTATACTATAACTTTACTACTATTACCTTACCAAGTAAAAGTAAAAAATTAAAACTTTTTGAAGCAAGACTAGTTTTATTAATAAATATAAAAATCTTATCGACTAATAGTATTATTAAAAAAAAACTTTGTGGAATATAATATATGAATCCATGTGAAAATGATTAGATCCTGATGATCTTAAGACTATCAAGTAGAGCTCCGTTTAGTATGTATAAATTGATGATTTATACGTACAATTGGTAGGCTGTTTTTTTTTTGTATTATTTTTGGTTAAATTAAATATATGCATTACTGATTAAATTTCAATTGTTTTAAATTTAAAAACACAGAATTTCTATCTGTTAGACATAGGGTTATGAAATAATGTGTAAAAAACACTCGAAGTTGGAAGAAGTGAACGCCCATCTTCAGCAACAACAATTGTTAGTCCAAAGGAGCGCAAACATCCATCAAACTTCGAAGGAGGTAATAGGTTCCAACTTTGGCTGTTATACTAAGTAATCGCTATTTTTATGACTACAGAACCGAAGCCAAGACGAAGAAAGATGATTGGCCAGGGGGCGGGGTCAGCTGGCATTCAATTGGCCCAAGTAGACTCACTATCCTCGCTAAATATTCCATGAATACGAAAACGAAGCCGAGATTCGCCCTAGCCGGCTAACTTTATTAGCAGCTTCCTAAAAGGGACAGAGTTTATTAACAATTAGAGTTAATTAAACCTTTACCTTTACCCAACCTACCCCTTTTGTTATGATCCTTTAAGAACGGTCATGATTCATACGATAATGAAAATTCACCGTTTATTAACATTACCGTTTTTAGTATTAACAGTTTATTCACACTCTTCGGTATATTGGTAAATCCGGACTGTGTAATAATGGTTCCTTGCAATAAGGTATAACAACCAAGAAGAGGTATAGTTATTCTTCAAATATACATAGAAATGATTGACCTATGTTAATTTGAAGGAGATGCAGGGCTACAGTAAAGAGAAGGGACAGATAGTTATGAACTATTAATTTATTTTCTTTCGACGTTTCTAACCACAATATAGGTCTACGTCAGAGCTATGAAGAAAGATATCGAGAAGATAGAATCGATTTAGGAGCAAAAGAGAATCATGAAAAAATGTAAACGTGGAAGTATACTAACTACAAAATTTATATATTGATAATTTATCTGAACTAAAAAAAAAAAGTAAACTTGACGTTAGTTATACAATGGTATGATACAGATATGTGGAGCATCGATCCATAAATCGTAAAAACAGTAATCCACAAACATTTCTAAAGCGGAAAATTTCGACCCCATCTTTTTTTCAGACGCCTCGGAGGATTATCAGGCAATAAAGGAGAAGTTAGGATAAAAACAAGTGGGTTTGGGTGGTTGGGAAGTTAATCATAGAAGGAAAGAATATTATATCTATTGTGTAATGATGGATATGTGCAATACTTTTTTTTTTTTTAATATTTATTTATTGCTATTTACAACTGTAAATTATAATACATTTAGTAAATCTGATCTAAGTTAAATTGGAGTGTTGCAGGCGTGTAGAGAAACTACCCATTGGTAGAACTCTAATGACATTTTACATTAGCTGGTCTCGTGGCCATCTTTTTTTCAAGCGCCTCGGAGGATTGTCAGGAATGGAAGAGAATGCAAGATTAGAAACTAGGGGGTTTGAGTGGTTAGGGAGTCTGTAATGGAAGGAGTGATATCTGGTTCGGGCTAGATCGGTTACATAGGGAACATTAAGGTCTTTATGTATGATTTTATTTGTGACAAAGTAAGGAGCATTGAGGATTTTACGAAGGATTTTGGATTGTAAGGATTGAATACGAGAGGAATTCGAAGGTTTAGTGGAGCCCCAAAGCTCAACTCCATATGTCCAGATTATGCAAAACCCTGTAGATAAAATAAAGGGATAGTTTATGTGAAGGTTATATCAACCATGTAAGGTCCACCAGGCCGATCTGGTATTAAATAAATAAATTTAAAAAAAGGGGGGTTGATTGTTATGAGTGTGGTCCAAAAACAGTATTATAATATAGTATTTTCGGATCCATAGTGTTTTTTTTTATTGAATTTATAGCGTAAATTTTCAAATTGATGGATTTTTATTGCTGCTGAATTTAGTAAGATCTTACCAAAATAAGAAATCAACAAAAAGGGGAACATTTGCAACAGTAAAGAACATTTTCCGAAATGGAAACTCACGAAATAAAACAAATCATTATTAAAACAGGATTTATTAGTTACTCATTCAATTACAGAAGATGACTACAACATGAAAACGGTAAAATTAGAAAATTAAATTAAATAATACTGAAATCAAAATTAAGAAGTTTGGAACTGACTGCTTCTGGTTCTACCTTACTAGTTATTAAGTAAATAAACATAATATGTATTACAAATCTTTATTCAAAAGTGAATTTCCTCATTATATTTTTTAATTTCAAGAACCCTAAAAAACAAAAAAGTATTAGTCAACAAGAACAAATTCAGAGAAGAGGTTTTTTAAAATAGTTTAAAAAATTCTAAAAGAAATAGTTAAATGGACAAAATAGATGTTTATCAAAATAAAAATAAATAAAACAAGATTAACATGAATAGATGATGCGTGACAACCTAGAAGCGGTATCGATATAAAATTCAAGCGACCACGACCAAAAAAGACGAATCTACATAAAAACGACCAATCATTAAAAGGCAACCCGAACGGAAACAATTAAAAAATTCCTTAACGATGAATAATACCAGACCACAAAATGAATAAAGAAGAGCGTAACACGAGGTACATAACCGAAACGCATAAATATTTATATAGCGATAAGTCTATAATGAACTAGATTCTTTTTTACTCAGTAGTAATGAAAATCTATCAAAATATCTTAGACGTTAGGGAGCTATCGCAATTATAAGCACGCAAGAGGTGTTGTTTAAAAGAAAACGAGAGATAACTGCGGTAAAGAACATGAAGGGGGAGATTGGAATATAGCAATAGGCGGAATACGATACCACAGCCACCTCCCCATTAACGCACTAGCCCCTAACCCACCCACTTTATAAGGGAGCCTAACAAAGTTTTTTTTTTATGAATAATGATAATAAGATCATTTACATCTCACGTTACCATCGGCCTCGGTAATGATATGCAAAAATAACCAGGATGATTTTCAAAACAACCTTTAAAAATTAAAACTTTCACTCTCTCTTGTAAATAAACAATTTGCTAAAATAAAAAAAAAGTTTAAATACTTAAGCTAGATTATTCTTAAAAAATGTTCACAAAGTCTTTAAAGTTAATTGCGAGGGATGTTTGCTTTGAAATACAGATTTATTTAACCTGAGCTGAAGTATAAGGTAATGCGATTCTGCTCCTACCATATTTTACTCGCCTTCGGATGATGATAAAAAAAAATTATTACAACTAATATTATTATTTACAAATAATTATATTCAGAGGAAAATATATCATGGTTCTTAGAGCGATAGGAAATATGGTAAGAGCATTGCAGACTTTTTTTAATATATCTTCAAATTCAAAACTGGACATAATAATACATTCAGTAAATTTGATGTTAGTTTATAATGGAGTGATATAGGCATGTAGAGAAACTACCCATTAGTAGCACCTCGTAGGATTCTATACAGGAATGAAAGAGCAAGCAAGGTTAGAAACTAGTGGGTTTGGGTAGTTAGGGAGTTTATAATGGAAGGAATGATATATCTCTATGTATGAAGTCAGTAGGTTTACGACGAAGAGAATCCTCCAACTACTATACTATTCTTCGAGGTCTGTGACATGGGATACAATAAGAGGGTTATTATTAATTGCGAACACACATGTCATCGGTGGTGAGGATAGTGTGACCGAGGATACTACCTTGTGGAACACCAGCGGACGCATTGCAGACTCAAAGTAGAATTGAACCACGAAAAGATGTTGGATAGTCAATAAACCATTTTTTAGAGGCGGCAACCATATGAGAAGTGCATAAAGAACATCAGAATGGGAAGTTTTAATTTCTGTTTTTAAATCCGAAAGTCCTCTAAAAGATTTTTTTTTTAAATATTTAATTTAATGTAATTTACAACTGTACAAAATAATAAAATAGGTAAATATGTAGTATGTTTCATATACACTTGAAAATCTTGGGAAGGAACCACCCATTGGAGGTACTTCAAACATTAATTTAAATTAGAAGGTCCCGTGGCCATCTTCTTTTCAGACGCCTCGGAGGATTATCAGGGATGGTTAAGGAGTTTGGAATGAAAAGACGCATATCTGTTTTGGGTCAAATCTGCAACGAATGGGATGTCACTTTGTGAACGAGTTTATTTGTGACGTAATAAGAAGCATCACCTCTAAAAGATTTAAAATACAAAAGCATAAATGCGTGTACAACAGTGTCATTCCATTGTCTTGCGACATTTACATTTCAAGGCTTTTTCTGAGTTCTGCTTCTTCTAAAGAACAATGGGAGCTTTTATAGGACAATGAATAGTAGAAAATTCTCTACTTTACATAATTTTATACATGGAAATTAAATTCTTAAATATTAAATGCTGATAATTTTTTTTTCTTTTTAAACCAGATTCGCTCAGAATCAAGCTCATCAACCACCAGGTTTTCTCCTCAATTAAGGGTACTCACATTATAGATGTCTCCAGACTCAAGACTGATTAACGGCTGTTGTAACAGAACAAATAAACATCTGGCATAGCCAGATTTGTATCCGGACCCGAGATCACTGAGATATGCTGATTAAAAGATAAATTATTCAGTAACAATAAATGAGCAGAAAAAACAACACAAACTAACTAACCATTTTTTTTTTTCTTCAAATACATAAACCATGAAAATAGCCTAAAGCACAATTTTCAAGACTAAAATAAAAATCTTTAAGTAAATGGTAAACGGTTAAAATCTATAAGTGGATGATAAAGATTAAACTCAATGTGAAGAGAGAAGACATATGATCATCTTCATAAAACAAATATAAACAAACTAGTAGTAATATCCAGATCCAAAACTGACCTATTAATTGAATTTAAACGTTTTTTCCTTTTATAATAAAATTAATCTTCTTTAATTAAATGATTCATTTGTAACTATCATTTAATCGATTGTATTTTTATATTTATTTTAAATTACGATTCATTATTACTTTAAGTTCACAACTTAATATTATATACATATTCATGAAAAATCATTAATTCCATTTGTATATTCGAAATATCTTTTAATCTTTACTTTGAAAATTTTTAAATATAAACACAGTATCGCAACTACATAATAATGAAAACCCTTTATTTCGTACACATTGTATGTGTTTGATACGATGAATGTAAACTTAGGAATAAACTTATTTTGCATTGTACAACAATCTATGAGAAAAAATGATCGCTCAATTTTTTGGGTCTCTTTAGTCCAAAAAAAGTATTTAAAAAATAAAAAAGTAGTAATGTGATAACATTGTTAATTCACGCTCAATTCAACACGAGGGAATAATTTTATATCGATAAAAAATATGTTCATGTCGACGATAATAATTTAAAAAATAGAAAAAAAAAGATACATATGTTTGTGGAAATTATTTTAAATATATCAGTATTTATCATATCCATGAATCTCTCAAAGAAAAATGTAGGATGTGTAAAATAATTTTGACTGGAAACATTAAAATGATCCATATAGAAAATTAGTAACGAAAGTCTTTAATGTTTTTAAAATGTATTAAAAGAGAAAACATGTATTAAAAAAATCTGATTCAGTTACCAAAGGAGTAATAAAGATAAACAAATACTTACATCGAATTTAAAAAAAGGATTATTCCAATTTTTTTTTTTAATTTGTTTAAACGTTTAATGGAAGTTAATAAAAAAAAAAACTTGAAAACTCGTACGTTAAACTAAATAAAAAAAGCAGAAATTAAAAAAAACAGGAAAAAAAAGGTAAGAGATGACAAGCGAACACAAAATGAGTACTGTTTAACAATGAAGTTCCTGTAAAAAGGCATTTCAGTTATCTTCAAGTTAAAGAGGGTGGGTTTATATAAATTAGACCAGACTCTTCCAAGAGGATTCCCAACCAAGGGAGAGGAAGTTTAAAAAGAAGAGTATAGTGAAATAATGGAAGCAAATGGAAGTAAGATTTCCGGAGGGGCGGAATAGATGGGTTTCCAAAAAAAAAAAAAAAAAGAAGGAGAAAAAAAGTCTCGGAGGAAAATGCGTGGAGTGTCGTAACGTAATAACTGGAACGTCGGAGGGAATTGAGGAACTGGGTTTGTAACAGCTGTTAAGATCCATTAATATCACCGAAGGCTAACTACAGTGGAACTGCTACCTCTGCCCTCTTCTAAAGTATTAGCAACTTCGTCATGGGGGGAGCTATCCACTTTACTGAGAAATGTTATTTTCGGCTAGTTGAGGACAGGGGGGAAAACATGTCATTGAGGTCAAGGAAAATATTGAAGATGAAATGCGGTTATGAGTACAGTTCCCCAAGAAACATAAGAACTGACCAATAAAAGGAAAGAGTCCCAAATAATGGAGTTCAGCTAATCAAAAATAGTCCACAATTTAAAATAATCCATGCTTTACCTATTCTATAACATTAAGCAAATAATATATCATAATCCCAAAACATCACAAGTTTTTCAAAGGCTACGTTCGCTGGATTAGTGACGTCAAAACACGGGGACATATAGGCGTTTTTTAACCTGCCATTAATTAGAATTAAGAAAAAGATTATAACCATAATAGGCTTCCAAACTTTGAATGCATTTTATTCCACAATATTTCGGAAGAATTATTACTTAATATGTACAAAAAATTTATATAGTTTCCATGATGTAGGAACAGTATTAACTACATCTCAAGGTTCAAGAATACATTGCCTCACTTTTGATGATGTCATTTGAGAATAAACGGAGGAGCCGTGTTTAAATATATCCATGCCAAATAAAATATCCTTTCGTTAGTGTATACGCAAGAGTATAAAGGATAGATATCGATAACATTAATACATTAAAATCTATGTTTTAGGGAGAGAAATACTTATGAGCACGCGCAAGCGAAATTTGAAAATAAAATTTAATAAAAGTGAAAATAGATCGTTTTTGTATCAACCCCCAATGTTCTTCTGATTTTTGGCGAAATCGGACGAGTTGTTAAAATACACTTTAATAGAATTCATACTGGATCATCTAGATGTCAACAAGCACAATCCATGAAAATTTCATGAGAATCAGATTAACGTTAACAGCTATTCGAATAAGGCTTTGACCGCAAATTCATTGACACGGAACCAACATTGTTTCTTGTTATCTAAAATGTAAATCATGAGTGGGTATTTTCAATTTTAAGGTAAAAAATTGTTTTAACTGGCTGTACAAAAAAACGATCCTCTGCCTCCGGAAGCAAGGGTAATTGTAAAAGTAACATCATACTTTCTATATCTATCATGTTGATTCCTTTTTACTTACATTAGGGCTCTTCTCCTACCGTAATATAGAAAATAGACAATGCAGCCCAACAAGGAAAAGTGCCTACTGTGACTTGAATAAGCCAAATATCATTTCATTTTTCCGCAAAACTTCTTAAGGTTCGTCAGGTTAGAGGCTTCATGCTAATAATGGCAATCCTTAATACCCTATCCACCCCTATATTGAATCATATCCAATAGCTGTATCCATGGCAGGCTGGCAGTCGATATAAGCCATCTATAAGACGAAATAGAATTAAAGTATAAGCCAAGAGGGGAGGGGATGGGAGGAGGTATTAAGAAGCCGGCCAACCAATCCACTCAGGGGGGATAATAGACTTAGACGGGAGGAAGGTAGTTCATTATGTAAAGGCAGGAACAGAGGTCATCCTGGATTAGAAATAGGGATTAGAGGGCTCCTTGAGGGTCCATTTTAGTAGGATTTTGGTCCGGGACTACGCTAATAATGAATTTCATTTATCCTACAAAGTTCAATCATCAAGTACTTGTCTTGGCAATATAAAGCAAGTCAGAGTAATAAACTTTTTTTTTTGTACCGAGAAGTTTTTAGCAGTACGTAAAATAAACATAATATTTTAGATTATCACTAATTTAATAATATGTAATAAGCATATTAAATTTTGGGAGCTTACTACGTTTTATTAGGAGGAGTTAAGGCTTTATGACCGAGTAAGTCCACAATTTCAAGTCTTTTAAAAAATAAATTTTATTTATTGAAAATTCAATGAAGACTACTGTACTAAAGGTGGTCCAAAAGCCATCTTTCTTTCAGAGCTCTATGGATTTGGTATGAATAGAAATGATTGATTACAAGTTAATGGTTTTTTTATTTTTTAATTAATATACAAGTATATTAATTGTTCGGCCGTATAATAATATATTAATTTCGGGCTGAAATAAAATATCAAGATCCTTATAGATTTTGATAATCTAAATAATTTTAATAATATTAAGATCCTCATAGTGTTCGCTGCGCAGGACCTCTGAACGAACACAGAATTCCTTATTCTAGTTCCTCACTTGGCTATCTAAGGGAAGAACGTCGAAGAAGATAGTTTAGTTGTAACAAAATAGGAACCATTGAGGATCTTTTTAAGGATTTTGAATAGTAACCTTTGTACTTTGAAATGTTACGGTTTTCTGGGGCTCCGAAAAACTGTACACCGCGAATACAATCAGACCTGTTAAAGGTAATGTTTTTTAACTTTTTGTAATAAATCAAAAAGCTTGGAACGTTTGTCAGGCAAATACTGAATTAATCGAAATCAGGTATTTGTCGTTTCAATTTCTACTTAGGATTATGACTAATTGTGTATCAAACAAGATAAAACTTAAAATGAAGATTAAGACTATGAGCTACAATGTTAAAAAATAAATAAATAAGTAAAAATAAACGCTTAACTTCGAAAAGATTCAAGTTTAAAACATAGACATATATTGACCATCAACACTCACAGAAACATATTTAGACATACCTGTTACTAATAGGAACGGTTAAAAAGACTGATAGTAACGATATTTAAGTTTTTCTGAGTATATAAATATCAATAATGGAATCTAATATATAAAACGTTTCAATAATCAATTATCCAGATGACCACAACGTATAAACTTATTGGATGAAGATAGTTGACCGTATGAAGTAGATTGTAGGAAGATAGTCCGGTTGTCGGTCAAAATAGGTATCAAAATAGAAGGGGTAAATGAAAAAAAAAATTGTACAAGTTTTTATTAAAATAAAAAACATTAAAAATTTTTTTTATAAATTTTATGATGTTTCAATCTTGTTTTTTCATTCGGCCCTGACGAAGCCCTGCAAATTGGGGCGAAACTTTGGTTGACAATAAATAGTTTTCTTTTACTATTCTGGTACTTTTATTGACCGCCACCCGCACTTCCGCCATCTTCCAACAAGAACATATAAACATCTATTGAAACTATAAAATACACATATATCGATGATAAACTTCAAAAATGAGACAATTTTAAATTGCATTGAATTTCATCGCTAATGGAATTGATACCAGTAATATCTGAAATAAATCCCAATACTCGTTTTAATTAATCCATATAATTGTGAACCCATTACTTTATACTTTTAATTAGTCCAAATGGCATTGGTTTGATTATATTTATTAGCATATTTCATTTTCAATAATAGTCAATTTCAAAAATGTACTTTAAATTATAATAACTCTTAGCAGTTAATACGGAGCAGTTATTAATCAAATATCCATAACAACAGTCATAGGTATTATTAAACACATTACATCGGACATTCGTATCTGACGCATGAGCTGTTAGGATGTCTTTTTTTTAAGCTAACATATAACCTGCACTACATTCAATGACAAAATAAAATCAGTTCCAGTGCGCAAATTATCCAACTGTCACTTACTAACCTACTTAGATTTGAAATTAATCCTTGACAACTTTAGAACAAAATCTATAACAGAAAAACATAAGTCTAGCATTCTAAAAAAAATTACGATTCGTCTTTACCATTCAGTCAATGCTTAATTGCTAATGAACTAATATTTAAAATACTAAGAATAATTTTATGGAGTGTCCTGTCAACTGAAATTGAGTTATTCATTTAACAGCTACGGAGAGAAGAAAACATTATCAAACTGCAGAAACGGAAAACCGTTCGTGCTTGTCCCCTCCCCCCTCCCACAGTTAAAACAGATATTTAATTTATGCGTTTTTCCGTCAATTTCCATTATATTAGGGATATAGGGGGATCTTTAGATTAACATGTTAAAGCGTGTTAAATGGAAAAATTCATGTTAAATAGAGAAATATTTCCTTCTTCAACTATGTTAAAACGATAAATCATATAACATGGTTGAGAATCCGTTCCTATGTATGTTAAATGGAGAATGACGTCACGCAACAGACCAGCTGAGATCGTCATCAATTTGTTTGTTGTCATAGCAACAAGCCGTATAAGAACCGTATATGTAGTATTACACATATTACATGCTCGTAGTTTGTGTTTTTATTGTGTAGATTGTGTTAGTATTGTTTTGGATATTTTTTATAACTAATAAAGCAATCGATGACGATAATAATAATGTAATGACAGTTGTCAATTAGCTCATTTTGGTTCTGTTACTCACAAGTTAGAAGATCAACAAGACACTCAGTAGACCAGCATTCACACAATTTCCACTTTTAACTCAATTAGGCGTGTTGTAATAATCAAAAATGAAATTTTATGAAATTACCAAAAAATAAAAAAAATGAAATTACTTTAATCAAAACTGAAAAGTAAATATGAAGTTTTGGAAGGAAAGGTGAAAAAACAAGTTGCTCAGAAAATCCGCTAGATGTTATACATTTAAACTATATTACTATACTATATACCTTCGTATATAGGACTGCTCACAATCCTATAGCATTTAACACAATATCATGAATACCCTTATAAATGACTTTCTATCGCGAATATTATTTAATTTCTAAATCTTTGGCTTCGTAACGATGTATAAACGATATATTATGTACCATGGACTTGAAGCGATAATTACATTGTTACATACTTTCTACCAATGGTTATAGACATATTTCATATACACCAAAAGTTATTAATTATCCATGTTCTTTTAATTCCCTTGGACGTGAGTTTCTTGTCCATTTAAATATTTATTGTAGTTTTTTTAACGTATGTAGATAAGCCATATTTCAGTCCCATGTGTACTCAGCGAGCTATTGATAGATTAGCAAAAAGTACGTCATATTATTCTTTCATCATACATTTCCCTGGCCAAAAAAAAAACAAACGCGAAAGTGAAATATTTAAATCAAATTATCAGCCATACTGTGTAGCTTTATAACATTTTTTTCAAATATAAGACCAAATCATACATTAATTTATATTTTGCAGTTGATAAAAAAATTACATTGCATTTTAAGTAATTAAAAATCAATCTTGAAAAAGGGTCAGAAAATCAAATCCTGCTATCAAAAGTTGGGTCTGGAAATTTATTTTCTCCATGAGCCTATAAGTAATAAGAGATTTTAAAAAATAGTTTTGGACATATATATTACTAATTCCCCCATAACTCGTTAGAATGCACCTGATATCGAAACACAATATACAGATAAGTTGGCAAACACTTGTCATAGACCATTAAATTTTACATTAATATACCAAGTTGCATTAAAATTGTTAGAGCCATTTTTTGAGAAAATCGAGAAAAAAAATCGATTCAATAATGGCACTTCTGGTCGATCGATTTTAGTGAAAATATTGCTGTACCAGGAACTCTTGCCTTAAATATTTAATTTCAGTTTCGCAGGACTTTTCGTTTTTGAGCTAATTAGTTAAAACACACACCATTTTACGAGACTAGGTTATTTGGACTCACTCGCAAAATATGTACTACAGTCAAAAACTGGAATCAGCAATTTTTCACTATCGCATATTTTTCTTGTGCAACTTCATGGTTGTGTTAAATCGATCTTGTTTTCTCGGGATGTACATTTTATTTACCATTGGGGAACACGCCTTAAAGACATCACAGGAGTGGAGGGAGGGGGGTAAAGGATAGCTAATAGACCTGAGGAGTTGGAGGAGAGTGGGAAGGGGGTCTCATTAGGTGATAGCGGTGATAAAGCAGCTGTAAAACCTAACAGCTGAGTTAGTGACACTAAAACCAAGGTGGTCCTCACACCTTGTTCTTTCTAGCATCTCGTAAAACTGACCAGCCTCTTTAGTACCGTCTCTTATCTTAGTTTTAGTAACAAACTCTGTCTTTAGTTCCTTATAGTAGTCTCTTTTAATTTTAAAAACCTCGAATTCGATAATTCGAAACTGCTAGGAAGTCAAGATTAATTTTTACGTCCTAAAAGATGGTAAATTGAACAGAAATAGAAAATTTCTAGCCGCTATTTTCTGTTTCATTAGTTTCCTATAGTGAATGTCAATGAATTAAAAGTCACTTATAAAAAATGGTTATATGAGGCTCATGATATCAAAAGTGGCCTAACCCACAAAACCAAAAAAACTCCAATATAGTATCCAAGGCTCTACAGAGCAATAACTCTAACCGATTTTAAGCGTAACACGCTTTTTGAGGGGAAGTTGTTTCCAAAAAAAAAATCAAATAAGTTTTCTCACGAAAATCTGTAACACGCAGATAAATCTTGAGTTGGGTATGCTAATAACTAATGCTGCAAAGTAATTGAATAAAAGTACAGCCGAACTAAATCAGTCTTAAAAGACTTCCATCAGTATTCGGAATAGAGGGTGAGGGTCATCAAACTTGTCAGATACCTTGGCAAATTCGAGCAAATTTGGTAAACATGTTTCTTATGCTCACTGACGACACTTTAGGGGCAAATAACCTCTCTTACACGGGGTGGAGAGATCAGCAGTATTTTAATTACGATGAATTTAAAGGATTGATGATAAATCCTTTATTGAACTTATCATTTAATTTGATTTGAACCATTTTATTCAAATTGTGACTGATTACATATTTTATACGGCTATATCTCGGATAATTATGAAGTTAGATGAAAAATGTATAGTGTTTGGAATCTCAAAAACCTCAAAAAAAGAATTAATAAATAAATTTTATCTCTTGAACGGGTGTATTAATTTTTTAGCCTCTTATTTTCTTCTCTAGGGTTTCGGCCTCTGATCCCAATGCACCGAATCGCAAAATAGTTGCTGCGCGGAAAAGAAAACTATGCGCATAAAGTAATTAGATTCTCTAAGAAATAATCGAAATCAGACCAAATTTTTTATTGGAACGCTTGCGACTAGTGACCATATATTTATCATTTTCAATGAATTCCATATTTATGGTGATGAAACATGTCTACTTTTCTTTTTTATAATTTAAGTATATTAATTTAAAAATAAAGTAGATTTTAAATAAAACAATATTGAAGCTTACAAAGGACGTTTGGAGCACGAGCAGACGTTATTACTATTAATATTTGAGTTGAGAAACAGCAGGAAAAATTGAACGCAATGGTACAAAAAAAAAAAAAAAGAAACATGGAACAGCCATATGTCTCCATATAGACCGCCGTGTGACGCGACAGCCCCAGCGCGATCAGGCAGAGAGGAGATAGCAGAGGCCCTATCTCATTGGGAGGCCGTGGCTCTTCATTAGCTGTGACAAACACAGCCCTTGGGTCGGATAAAACAGCACACGTCCCGTGGGGCCGCAGCGGCAGAAAAACCACATCACTGGCAGCTTTATGGGCCCTCCAGGCGGTGAGCTCTTCCTATATCCTACGATAGTCCCGCTCAGTGGCTCTTATCTAGCTGTTGGCAACTTAATCATTACCGCTTCTCTTCACACTATCCTGTCACCTCAAATACGCTGCTAAGAAAAAAAAACGAACGAAAAATCTTATGAACAATAAAAAATCAGAATTTACGGCATTAATAATAATAACTAAATCATTTTCAAGGACTAAATAACTGAATTTTATAATATTAAAATTAAGAAAGAACTAGAATTAATATTATAATTGTTATTTTTATTCTTCTTAGACATCTGGAATAATAGATACTTTCCGAAAGACAATTCTAGGAAGGCTTTTGTTGTTAGTGGCTCATTACCAGTGATGCGGCGAGAGGGATGCGCTGGGATCTTTTGAGCTCTGCTCTACCCCTCACACGTTGGGGATAGAGTGGGCTCAGGGATCCTCAGGTCGATTGTGTAAATATTGTAAATATTATTTTATCATTATGTTATTTTATTTATTTATTTTTCATACAGATAGTTCGATTATGTTCATCTTGTTCATTCTTTTGTTTGTATATATTTAAGAGAGTTTTTTTTATTATTATTAATTTTTTTATTTTATTTATTTATTTTTTTATTTTAGTATGTATGAGATCATTCATCACTATTACCTATTGCCCACAACTGTGTGGCAGATTGTAATATCTATCAATAAATAAATCTATCTTTACCATTTTTTTTTGTCGTTGTTATGACTTGGTCCTGTATCCCGATGTCAAATCCTACTATTTCACTTAATATATCACCTGAATTTAGACATGGCGTATAGTTCCTTTTTGCCACAGAGTTTTAAAGCTATCCTTATTTCTTATTTCATTTAGTCTTGGGTTATTTATTATATTACTAGAATTATTGCATTAACATTTTCAAAACAAATTTTAATTGATGAAATTGTTCTCGTTACAGTGATAAGAAAATCTCCAACAACTTTTTGGCTGATACTGAGTTCTTACTATGCACAGGAGCCTTAGATTGAGACGCGGAGATGCATAAATTTCAAATATTTGCAGGAAACCCAAAAATAAACATAATTCAGGTAATTTATCTTATTTTTTTTTAAATTTTATTGCATCAGTACTTTTTAAAATACATGCGATAAAAATTCGTAAGTTATTGCTAAGCATTTCCAAATACTGAATGCAAAATAAAAATTAAATACCGATGATTTATTCTACTTCGCAGAGGAAATAAAAAAGAAAAATCCAATAAACCAGGAAAAAAATCGCAACAATTGAAAAACGTAGGTCAGAACAGCTTCCACTGTTTTTATTATTTTCAGTGAAAATTGCATTTTCTGCAAATTGATCTTTCTTTATGAAAGTATTGATAAGACAATGGACAAACTCCAAGGACCCGGGTTCGAATCCGGCTGTGGCAGATAATTAGTATCTGTTACCTTGAGCCGTTGAGTCAGCCCTGTGGGTCCGGGAGCCCGATATAAAAATATGGCAGTCGAGCTTGATTCTGATCATATCACCTCCTAGCACAACAGTTGGTTTATTAACAGTATTTCCTTATAAAGTACTGCACCCCTGACCCTTAATGGGTTGGAGTGGTACAGATTTTTTTTTTTTAAACGTTTTTTCTAGAGATGTTTACTAATTTAAGTAATTAATAAAATTTTAAGGATAGTGATTAGTTATTTGAGAATAAAATCTAAGAAAAGACTGTTTATGAAATTTAGATGTATCGAGAAAGGAGTTAATCACGTAGGCGAGGGAAAGTAACCGACAAAACCTGATAAAAGTTCGATTTAATACCAAGCTTAAACTTTATTCAAAATTAAGGGCAAACCTTAACCACCAGTTTTTGAAATATACGAGTGAAAATTTCATGAAAACCTAAATATACAAACTTTTTTGTTCCCTGTTTAAAATACAAATGAAAATTTTCTCTTTTGAGGACGTAAATTGTTATCCGAGTATGAATACAAAGTGTCCCCACTAATATATCATTATTGAACTTGGCATGACATTTAAGTTGGGAACCTTCTGCATCAAATCCGTTGGCAAATAAAATCCAGATTAAATTAATTCCGGGGTCATTAATAGGTGACCTGACAGCGATGAAGGACAGACCGATGAGTCTTGTCAACTGCACAGCCACAAAAGAACTCAAGAGCCTTGAAAAGGATCAATAACTAGCCTGTTGCTTTTTAGGTATGAAAACATCAAGAGGGTCCCAGACAAAAATTAAAATAAAAGTAAAAATGAAAATACAGAAGGTAGCATCATTAAAGAAGCAAGGTGAGCTGCTTATGGGTAAAAAAATGAAACTGCACTTACTGGAGCCGAGAATAAAGGAGTTCTCCCAGATTAAACCTGCCTTTGCGATTAAAGTCCTAGGGGATAGGAAGAGCTAAGGATTGAATAATATAACCTACTGCCCTTACTGTTTCTTTTCCAAATACGAAAAAAGAGATTATTCCGCTGGCTCGTTTTCTCTCGAGGATTCATTAAATTAGGATTATAATGACTGTATAAACTTTATGTTTGTCATAGTCAATTAAAACATTTCCTTCTTCAAAAACGATGATTCACATTTTTATATCACCTTCATTTACCTACACATGGAATATGTTACCTATACAAGGGAAAGAGTTGTAATCGGGTGAAATTTCGACGAAAATAGCCATTTTCCTATAACAAAGCGAAAATGGACAGCCTAGTTAAAAAACGAAAATTCCTACATATGAAATTGTATATTTAAGGCGGGTGGGTATATATCTGCGATGAGAAAGCAACTGTTTGGATAAAATCAAATGACCGAAAATGTTCCTTTATACAATCAATTTTTAAAATATAAGATTTTCTAAAAATGAGATTCAATGATTATGATTAAACTCGGTAGGATAGCTTAAAAATTAAATGGTCTTCAATATCAGCTAGTATTAGTAGTCTCTGACATTTTATTTATTATTATTTTATTTTTATTTTTATGGAATTATAAAAATAACTTCAACACGAGCCCATCAATCTAAAAAAACATTTGAAGCCCACTTCTTCGTAATATCCACTCTCCATCGTTATCACCCCCCCTCCCCCCCCCTCGCGCCCTTAAATTGTTTTATGATTTAATTCCAGTGAAAATAGAATATGGTTCAATTCTTGAACATTCCGTCCGGCCGAGGGGTACTCGAAATATTATTGCCTTTCTTAATGACGAATACTTTTGATGACTGCGAACAAAACGATCAACGATTTTGTTCTGCACCCACAAAACACTGTAAACAATTTGCTGCTTTTGGCGATTTAATCTTGCAAGACGCATTTGGATAGGAGAAAACATATATTTGAAATCCTTTTAAAATTATATGGTATATAAGAATGAAAGAAGATGAATGAGCAATCACTGTAAATGCTATAGAAGAGGAACAAAGGGAACCATCGGAAGACATTCCCCAGTTTTTGAGGTGATGGAAACCGGGAGAGGAAGGAGTCCTGAACGAGTCGGAACGGGAAGAAACCGTAGCGACATCGAGTGATGGGATTTCTGGAAGGGAAAGACACGAGGATATGGAGAAATTAGAAGATATTGTGAATATTAAGCCACGTCAAATCGTTTGGAAGACTAGGACGACACGGCTGATGAAAATTGAATATGGGAAGTACGACAGGAGCTCGATCTCTACCGTCTGGTCAACACCAGGAGCGCGGGAGGATCAAATTTGCCGAGCACTTAAAGATGCGCCCAAGCCGGGAAAAACGTATCTCATTTACGTTGGGATGAAATGAAATGGTTGAGGCGATCGGAGCAGGTAGACCCCTACCGTAGACCGTGCATTTATCCCATGTACACTGATGGTAGAGACGGTAAGGGACGCAGATATTAATTGGAAATACTTCTTTCAATTGGCTATTCGGGAGTTGCTAGAGAAGTAGAAGAGATTACAAGGCAAATTAAATACCAAAAAGAAATTTCATTAACTAATCCAAGAGCCTAAAAGAGAAAAGAAGTTATTTAACCCAATTTTTTATTATTGATATAAAAACTATATACAGTTATGAATCAAATTTAATGATTTTGCCAACCATGGTAAGGGACAGAAAAAAAATGGTGGCTGTTCCTGAAGTTAACAAAAATTAATTTTTCCATACTCAGTATCTTTAAAACTACATACCGCTAAAAAAGGGGGTTCGCTATTTTTTATCCCGTCCTGCTATGGCAGGCAGAGCCACCAATTTTGAATAGCAACAATATACGCACCTAATTTTTACTAAACAATCAAATATTACCATGAAATAACTTCTTTTATTTCTCATAGGATCTTCGACTAAAGCCCACTTTATTTTAAATTCTGGCGTCTTGAACAACTATATTTAAATTGGCCAACGAATGCTGGTAGAAGCATTACTAAGGCTTAATTCGCTAAATTTGTATTTATCAAATACATATTATGGGCATACGAAACCAATTTAAAAATAAGCCTATGTTTATTAATTTATTTTTTCTGATCTTTTGTTTAAATTTGACAACTGATCCGAGCTTTAGCATTGTGCGGAGTTTGACTGATATTAAATTAACACTAAGAATAGCATTTTTTTAGTTTTCTTTTTTGTCTAATTCTATGATTCCTACGCATTTAGTTAGTGAATAATAAGATTATCCCAAGTATTTAGGTTATGCTAATGATTCTGCTGCATGTATGTTTTATTTTCTTCGAATTTCTGAAGTAAAAATTTCCTTCATGAGAAAGGAACGGAGGTCCCTGCAACGGATATTTTTTACTTGAGGTGCAAGTTTGCTCAAAAGATTTAAAAAGAGGAAGGCCCACACTGGGCTTACTGTCCCTCCTTGAAATATCACTCTTTGAATACATATTTGGACTCCGCCTCAACTGTTTACCTCAGGACTAAATATATATTTTTATCTCCAACATCTCAATGCTTATTATTTACTAATTAAATACATAGTACCTCAACAAACTCCTCACGATCATAACGTTCTGGACAGTCAATAAAGATAATTATAAGTTATATTTATAAACAGTTAACCGCATTATTTCAAATAATGATGAAGATGGTCAGGGGTGCGATCAAAAGAAATAGGTAGAACTAATAAATAAAACAAAAATAGTTAAAAAAAAAAAATATTTTTTTCCTAAGTTTCGTCCCACTTTGTAGAGCTTAATCAGGGCTCTTAAAGTAGGGAGCTTTCAAAACTTTCCAGTTTCGAAAGCTGTTAACTTGAACAGTCCTGGAGAAGTTCTACAAAGTGGAGCGAAACGTCGGCAAATAAATAGTTGTTAACTATTTTTGCTTTCGTTTGACCGCACCCCTCACCATCTTCTTCATTATTTATAAATTATAAGTATAATTCTCATTTTCCTTTCATAAAATAAATTATTTGAAGCACTTTAGATTACAAACTAATCACATTTCTGCTCTAATATTACTTATGTTCAGCCCGAAAATTGAAAAGAGCAACACGGAGCGATGCGATTTGTTGTCAATTGGTACCATTACAGAAGATAACTATCGATATATTGGGTAATAAATCTTTAATCGAAAGGTCAAGTTTATTTAGAAAAATAATAAGTTCTATTCCAATAGTTTACCTAATAAAACGAAAGGATTCCTATAAAGTAAAGAAAAAAGTAAACATTTTTTTCAACCAATTAACCAAGAACCAATTAAGAATATATTTTGGGCCGCCCATAGCTCAGTGGTTAAGACACAGTCTTTACCAGTTTGATGTCTATTGGCGGTGCCGGTCCGAATTCGGCCTGGGACGTTGACTTTTTTCATTGAGTGGCGGTCCCACAAAATGAAGAACTTTGACTCCCAACCATGGTTAGGGCAGTATAGGACTCCAATGGGAGTCTTGGCCGAAAAAAAAAATATATATATATATTTTTTACATGAGTTACAAAAGCTATTATTACAAATATACTTGTATATAATCTACTCATTGGAAGAACACTAATAACATCTCTAAATTAAAAGGTCTCTAGGTCATTTTCTTTTCAGATGCCTAGGAGGAATATTAGAAATTGAAGGGAAAGCAAGGTAGAAACAAGCGATTTTAAGTGTTTGCAATTTATCATGCAATAGTACAAGAGCCCAAGAGGAAAGAGATGGCCCCACAATTTTTCATTACTTTAATTAAAACTATGTATAATTAATAGTCAAAATCGAGGAGTATGGCAAGTATACTTAGGGGGAATAAAACATGGCGGTTGTTACAAAACGTTAAAAAAAAACATTTTCGGAGCTCAATAACTATAAAATTATCAATACCACTAGAAAACCTAATAGAACATAATTTAAATAAGAGTATATGTGCTCAAATATGAGCCCTAACAGAGCTAAATACGTCCAATAGTTCTCGAGATATAGCTTTTTAAAAACGTTTCATAAGAAATGCACTGAAAAATCAATAGTTAGAGGTGAATTTATCTTGAGAAACCTATATCTCAAAACCATACGACGTCCAAATGTCTATTAACACTCAAATTAAAGCTAATTTAATATACTATAAAGTTGTTTATCTTCGTAGGTGCAGCAGTTTCCGTGATATAGGACAAAATGTTGATTTCTAGTTGTTCGGCCAAACATTTTGATGTATGAAAATATACATCTCAAGAACTTAGAGACGAACAAATTTATTAAGACAAACAGGTGTCTGACAGCACTCAAATTAAAGCAAGTTAAATTTACTATAAAGTAGTCTATGACGTTAATCTACGTAGGAGTAGTAAATTTTAAGATATTAAAAATTGTCGATGGGTCGAATACCATATCTTTGTCAAATATCATAAAAACTACTACTCTAATGTCACGAAGATAAACTTTATAATCTACATTATAGTAAATTTAACTTGCTTTAATTTGATTGCTGTCAGACACCTGTATGTCTTACGGTTCTTGAGATGTATTTTTTCATACATCAAAATGTTTGTACGAAAAGCTAGAAATTAAAATTTTGATGCACATCATGAAAACTACTACTTATACGAAGATAAACGTCGTTAACTACTTAATAGTACATTCAACTAGCTTTAATTAGAGTGTTAATAGACAATTGTACGTAAATGTTTTTTGAGATATAGATTTCTCAAAATAAATTCACTAGATACTGATTTTTCAGTGAATTTTTTATGAAATGTTGCTTTTTAAAAAGCTATATCTCGGGAACTATTGGGCATAATTAGTTTTATTAGGACTCATATTTTAGCAAATTTACTCTAATTTAAATGATGTTATATTAGGTTTTCTAATGATGTTGATAATTTAAAAGACATGGAGCTCCGAAAGAAATTTTTTTTTTTTTTTAACGTTTTGAAACAGCAGCCATTTTGTATCGCCCTACCTTTACTTGGCAGACTCGTCAATATTGACTAGTAATTATACATAGTTGTCATAAAATTAATAAAAAAATGGGGTGAAATAACTGTCTTTTTATTTTAACCCCACCTCTGGAAGGATTGATATCTGATATTGGTAAAACTGTATGAATTTATATGATTGGAGACGAGAAGAATTCAGCGGTTTTTAGTGGAGCCTCAAAGCTCAATTTCATAGTCCAAATAGTTTATGAGTCTTGTAATCAATAGCAAGTTTAGACAGTCTGTCTAGTAAGTGTTGTTATAGTCGGAATAGACGAGCAGTTTCCGGCCTTTTTAGTCTTGTATGAGGATAATTAAGTTTTTTTAATGAATGGACCTTTTGCACTATTTCTTGTTGCGTCACAGAGGGCTGACCGCCAGATCGATCTCTGAACAGGCAGACGAACCGAACCAAGCTACCGTGCTAATATGTAAAAGCGGAACGCACACAAACAGCAGTTGATTAAACGACTATTGACATATGCGCTTGCCAGCGGGTCGGCTAGAGCTCCTCTCAATAAATCCCCGATAAGTCGGCCGGAACACGACCCGTCCAGATAACACAAATGCTCTTTCTGTCGCAACCGTGTGCCACGAGCCACAGTTCACTGCTACACATATTTGACGATAGAAAGGATTAAAGAAGTAAAAAAAAAGGATACAATAGTTAAAAACTGGCCAGAACAAAATCAACATGTTGTCAATTGAACAATCACATTCATCGCGGTATACACTAGTAATAGACGAAATAGTTCATTTATGTTATTAAACCAGATACTTCTATTTACCACACCAGGTTTGATTCAGCAAAAGGAACTATCTTACATCTCGGACACTGTGGCTCAAAATCGTTATTCGCTGTAAAGAGCAAAGACTGACTTGTAAGTAAATAATAAGATCTTATATGACGGACTCATTCAGTCTCCGTAATTAACATAATAATTATCATAAATACGTATCATAAAAGTATAATACCAATACATGGCTCGGATATGTGGAAAGGATACCAGGAACTAGAATGCCAAGAAGCCTGCTGTATAGCATAATTAAGGAAAAACGATACAGAGGAAGACCAAGAGTAAGATGGTTGGATGACGTCAAGAGGACCTCAAGTTGCTTGGAATACATACTTGGTAAAAGGAATTTTTTCAATACTTTATAGCAAAAGTAGAGCATGTTTTTAAAATAAAAATTGAGGTGTCTTCAGTAATAAAGAGTCCATTCCACAAAGTTTTAGTTAGTTAAAAAAAAAATATTTTCAAATCCAGTGATTGTAATCAAGAAACCAGCCAAGGTGTTCTAGAATCCTCTTGCTAATCTCTTCTCTGAGAGGAAAAGGAAGCTTAAAAGATTAGAGCTAACTAGGTATAACACCTACTCTCGAAATAATACAAATAATGTAAGCAATAAATGAATAAGGCAGAACGCTAATTGCTTATTAATAAATCCATCATATGTACAATTAGACAGTAAATGCGATATTGTAAAGAAAAAATTAGTCATTCTGCGGCTGATATCGATCATATCGACATTCCCACTCTCCTTTGCTGATAAAGTCTTGTTAGGCATTGCAGATGCTGTAACAAGACATCTCGAATCCTCATACTGATTTCTGGGCAAGGATCTAAATTTTTCTTGCACCATTAAATTAAGTGTAAGAGGAGCTCCCATCAAGCAGAAAAGGTTAGAATTTATGCCCGGATCTACTTACTGTTCCCATTTTGAGAAAATCATTATCTTTTTTATTACAAGGAATCCGTTCAAACTGAAAAACGGCCAAATCCTTATTTTTAAATACTATTTTTGAAAAAAAAAGCAACAGAACTCAAAATCGTTATTATTTCGGTTTCCAGTCATTTATCTCCCAGTAGATTTCCTGGTTGGGTCTTAACCTGCAGCCTTCCTGTGTTTTCTTGGACCCACAGATTCTCTTCAATATCCTACTCTCTATTTTCAGTAATTTTTCCAGGATAGGGAAACATGTTGTCTCCATTTCGTATAAAATTACTGGTTTTATGACCGTGTTGTAATGTCTAATTTTTGTGTTAGACGATAGGTTCTTCTTATAGTAAATATTACCTGTTGCGAAGCTTAGCCTTTCCAACTTCATGATATTATTACCTTTATTTTTATCTTTTATTAAGAATTATTATTTTAATCTATTTATTTTATCTTAATTTTTTTTGTATTAATAACATAGTATATAGTTTTTGTATTTATATATAGCATGTGGGAGTGTCTATTGTATGAAAATATACCCCCATGATCATTTATTAAAAATAAATTATAAAAAAAGTATATGAATGCAATCGGAAGAGATCGGGCGGTTTCGGCATTTCCGATAACTCCTTTCTCTATATTTAACTTTTTCCCTTTAATATTTTGCACTTACTTATTTTTTATTATTGCGAACAATAAGACTGGTTATTTATTCTAAATAAGCAAAATTAAAGGTAATTTAGAGGATATTTTTTAAAAAATTCGTCGTACATGATTTACCAAGTTTATTCAAAATAGTAAGAACTAAAAAAAATCCTTAAAAAAAAAAAATTGTTCTCTAAGTTGCAGTTACGGTAGGTTAATTTTAACGGAAAAATTGCTTGCTATTAACTACTAGGCATACTCCCTAAATATGCAATTTCAGTTTCGACTTGGCGTTTTTAAGTTGTTCACACACACACATAGCATTTTGCGAGACCAAGTTACTTGAACTTGGAGGACCTCTAAACGTGCGTTTCAGACAAAAACTCGAATTCGCAATTCTTTCACTAACTATATACTCCATATATCGGAAAGTGAAAGTAAAAATACAAAAATGTCGACAAAATGCTCTCCCTGATAGGTAGTGATATCCTCGTAATAATAGAATTAGACTATGAAAAATTCCCCAATCAAAAAGCATGAAAAGCAACTTTCGTAATATTTATTTAAATTTCTTATATATGAACTATATAGTAAGGGTGCGTATATTGTATATATATATTGTAATCGTGCGTAATATCGAGTTCGCGTTTTCGACAGAAGTACACGTTTCAAGAAAAAAAAAAAAAAAAACATGTTAATCATAAAAAATCTGCCACCTCCAACATGCCAGTCTACTCTCACCATTAAGCATATTTTTTAAGAATGTCCTCAGTATTTACCAACAGTAAGCAAAATAGGACTGATCCCAAATTTATCTGAAGCTCTCACCTTCATCGAGCTTCACCGATGAGGAAGCTAAAGTCACTTTGCTTCATTTCAAAATTATATCGTTTCTTTGGTTTTAATTTTATTTTTTTTATTATAAAATTATTATTATAATCTCATAATTCTTTTTTTTATATTATTTTTATTTTTTTGTGCATGAGTAAATGTGTCCATAGGTGTTTATGACCAAAAGGTTTTACGGCTTTAAACAAAAAACAAACCAATTGCTAAACTAGGTTTCTGAACTTGAGTGGCTCTGAAACATAAAGATCCATCGAAAAATACTAATTGTAAATTTTACCGATCGCAATAGCTACTTTCTTCTAGAAGTGGCAGAAAATTAAAAGTAATCAATTTTTTTTCTGTAGCAGGGTGTAGTTATCTAGAGGTAACCAACCCACTCGATCCATGGCGTGAGGTGGTTTTGTGGGGCCGCTGCAGAAACTAAAGACGACCCTCCAGGCCGGATTCGAGCCGGCAATGCTGTAGCTACGTAACTCCCGCAACTACAAACTGTCCCTAAGTAACCTTAAGTTATAATGAAATAGTAAACAGAATTGTTGATACCATATTACTAGATGAACTGCGTGGGTGTCTGCTCGATCCCCTACAACAAGCGAGGCAATTAGGTTAACGTAATGTGGGCGACAAAGGATCAAAGGAAATGGGACTGCACTCTCCACCAATGAACGGCTCAGAACTATTTCTATTCCGTCCGTGGTAACACAGAAATTTATCGAACAGTTTAATCAAGGAAGATATTAAACCCTGTTACTGAACTAGAATGTGAATTTGGAGAAAGCTTTGTCTTTTTATCACGTTAAAAGATACAGCAAATGTTACAGAATCCATCAATCAAATCATCATTTGAAAAAGATAGAAAAAAACCTGAAATCATAAGGAATTTTTGAAAAGATAAATCAATCAAATTTCATTTCAAAAAGTTGAGGGAAAATGGTGTAAAGAACAGGAAAATACGAGTCTAACATTTTTTTTATTTTTATTTTCTTTTTTTTTTATTTCAAAATTTAAATTACCCTATGTCGAATTGGTGTTAAAAAACAACATTCTTAATAAAAAAATTAACTTATCTACATGAGATACTTCGATAGTAATAACTATTCAAAAGTGGATTTATTGATATCATTTATTATTGCAAGCTCCCCCAATACGAAATCGCCAATGTTGTGAGCGCTACAAAGTTTAAAAAGACAAACATTTAAAAATATCAACAAAAAAAAAAAAAAAAATAATAATAAAACAGCGAAATTCCGTAGATTAATTATAAATTGATAGTGCAAAATATGATCTGATTAAACGGAACAAGAAGTTAAGGACAGAAAGTTTGCTCCCAGGGATAAGTACACACAAAACAATTAACAACCAGGAGCTGTCACGTTAGGAGGCCCGCCGTAAGCGGGAGGGATGTTTTCCGACAAACATGTTTGCCCTATATTGCGGTGGGATATGTGATTGGGGAGAGGGAGGGGGGAAAGGGTTCTCTGTCAACAAAAACACAATATGGGTCCGACCGCCTCTCCAGATTAAACTGTACCTAGGCACCACTCAACCGCTACATAACCAATCCGATATAATGGCAGGTCCCGCCAGTCATAACCAGGATAGTACTTCGGGGAGCGATCCGCGAGTCGGGGTTCTCTCCAAAGATAAACCCTAACAAAAATATAACAATATATTTTTTCCCCTTCAAATATAGTCATGAAAATGTATAATTTAGATCATTTTGGAATGAATAACTGATATAGTAAAATTAATTTCAAGTCGGATGAAGAGACCGGATTTTCTTCCAATTGCATTGTTTAATTTCTCGCTTTGAATTCAAATTAAACCTCTAATGAAATACAAATCTATTGAGACTAGTTTTATATTGCACGTTGTGGAATCGCAGCACGTATTGTACTTTTTGACGTTTTTCTGCACGATACTCAACAAAACAAAAATTAAAAAAAAAAAAAAAGACCGTCTGTTCAATCAGGATTTGTAATCCTTAAATTTGAATACTGCACACCAAAAATTCGATTCAATTACAATACTTTCCTAAAGTATGGTATATACCACAGGAAGTAAAAAGAAGAACTGCCCGTAGAAACATCATCATTACAAATACCGCAGTATAAAGGTATGGGTTAAAAACTTGCAATACATTCGTTATAAGGGTTCAAATAATATATATGCGTCTTTTGTTTTTTTTATTTAGAAAGGTAGAAGAGGAAGGAGGAAACTAAAATAGAAGAGAGAGAGGCGGCTAAATACTATATCCCGAAAGCCCACGCTAGCGAGAATCCGGGCCTACTCATTGAGTGTTTCTCAATCCCTAATTACAAATGGCCGGAGTTGCAGCCCCGATAGCATAAAACTCCATTTAAAGAAGACTCGCAAATATGAACCAGAAACAAACTCCATTAAGGTTATTACTCCAGGACCTGTATTAGAAACGGCAGCCGTGGTAGGCTTTAGTAGCAGCCTATATAAACATGGAGTAGCACAGCTCTGTATTTATTCATGACTCTAAGGGCTGAGGATCCGTCGAGTGCAATGGATGAGGAATAGGAACAAACGGTCAGGTAACTCCAAGCCAACTAATTAATTAGCGTCCATACTAGAGGCAAATGTTTGTCGGCCAATTTGACTGGAGCAATTTCATTAACTGCAGATAGCCTAAGAGCAGGTCCGTTTTCTTAGCCTGAATACAAATGTTGCCGGTCGCGGGTTGATTAGAACCGGGGGAGAAAATAGAACAAGGATGTGATAAAACCAAAAGGTGATGAGCCTCCCGTTTCGGTTCCTAATAAAGGGATCTACTTAATTAGATGCTCTTTGGATACAGCAGCCCCTAACCGATGAGAGTAATTGAAATGGATTTAATAATCTGTATATGCACATAATCTTCTGAGACACATAATTGGGCTACTTAATCCTTAATTAATTTCATAATCCATTAAGTCCAAAATGTAACATTTCTCAGCCTGAAATCTCACCTTTAATCTGGTAGAGAAATTCTAATTACGGAATTCAAAATTTTAAACACACATGTATGTAAAACCGATCGCATCATACATTCAGTTTTATTTTTTTATAAGATGCATATCATTTACAAAAAAAAAATCAAGTAACATTATTACGATAGTTGCCCTAATTCCGGTTATTCGGAAAATATGAATTGAAACTATTTGTCGAAGCCTTACCTTCATTCTAGTTTCCACTCGTTATCCAACAGAGTTTTGATTAGAATTATTCTATTCTAATTTATAAAAGTGTGTTACGAGACGGTTTTAGGAGGTACATAATGGTAGGAGGTTATCGCTACAATGGACAATAAATCGTTTCTCTTATCAACTCTCTTATACGAATAAGCCAAGACCACTCTATTACGTATAAACAGGGTTCGACTTTAGGAAGAATCAGTCCCGTTTTGATAAGAATTTAAGATCCGCAGCTCAAATAAGATTTTTATTTTTTACCTAAATTTTAATGTCAAAAATATAATAAATTAATTTTGTTAATTAAATGCCTTCTATATTTTGGGACCCCTGGTATTTTAAGTATAGGGTTGTCAACAATTTCTTCCTGTTTAATGGTTATAATGAAAAAACTCATCATACTTGTACAATATACATCAAATTGATTTTAATCCAGAAGTTACTGCCCATAATAAAAAACAGGAGAGAAACTTGTTTTTTGTTTTGAAATAGTTACTACTCTATTATGAACAAAAATAAAATTAATTATCTAAGAGGTGTTAAAAACATACTTTTGAAAAAAAATTTAATAGGTGACATTTTACAATAAAAATTACCAATATAGTTTTATATTAAAACAGTTTTCAAAAACCAAACATGAGAGGAAATTGGAAAATAAATGCGGAAAAGGGATTTTTCCTTATTTTAGAGTAAAAATGGGCGCAGGGAGCTTCTATATAAATTGTAAAAAAAAAATACTATGAAATTTCTTAACATCGCTACTAGTAGGAAGTTGAAAAAATAAATAAATATTTTTCTCAAGATCTAAAAATCAACAGGTTAAAAATTAAACAATTTCCCAAATTGTCATACACATTTTATTCGCGTCTATAACTAAACAAATGGTACTTCAAAATTAAATTTAAATGATTTTTAGAGAAATTCTCACACTTAATTTTTTCTCACCAAAAAAATAATAAAGCCACGTCATTTGAAAAGTAGAAAATCACCTAGGATTTCTTTTTTATTTACAGCAGTGGTATGTACAAACTATTAATTTCATTTCAAATGGTTTATATTTTATATATGTATATATACCAGGGCATTCAAAAAGTCCTGTCGTTTTTCGTTTGTTCGTTGTTTATTTTGATTCTAGAGTGTTTGCTAATTAATTCCGTTCAATACAACTTTTATCCATGTAAACACAAATGTTTATACTTTATGAATAGGAGGCTAAGGAGGA
>NW_027107367.1:607176-623509 GCF_000696795.3 Halyomorpha halys | reverse complement strand
TAAGTAGATGGTCAGGGTTGCGGTCAAAAAAAGAACAAATAGTTTAAAACTATTTTAATGTCCAACGTTTCGCTCCACTTCATCAGGACTAAAAAGATACAAAAAAAGAAAAAAAAAAAGAAAAGAAAACTGAGAATATTACTACAATAAGGTAATTTAAGCTAGGATAAATATTATGTAAAAATAAAGTGATAAAAAATTACATATAAATAAAAGGAATGAAGACATAAAATACTATCAGTATAAAATAAACTTGAATAAACAATGATAAGAATAAAAAATACGTAAAATATACAGTTAAAAAAGTACAGGAGATGTACATAAAACAAAAACAATATGAAAAAAAAAAAAAAAAAAGAAAGTAGAGATTAAATAAACGTCATGATTTGTTTATATTTTATCTTCGAAAAGACCAAATTGAGAAGAAAAAAATTGATATAAGCTTATAATAAACAGAAAAAATTACATACCTTTGTAGATAGTAAGGATAAAACTGAAAGAAGCCTGAAAGCAGAAAAAAAATTAACATATATAAAAATTAAATCAATACAGTAATACTAAAACTAAATCAAAATATTGTTTATATGTTAAAATCCCAAAATATAATAATCAAGAATTCGGGGAAAAAAAATGTTATTTATTTAAAATAATAATTTTATTAAAATCAGCGAAAAGAAATATAAGCAGCTGAACAACAAATACGGAACAAGTAAAAAAAGACAGATTGAATATTAAATAATTGAACCTAATAGTAGAGAGTTTAAAGACAAATGTTATTATATTTTTATTATATCATATTAATATATCTAATAACCGATTGTACTTCCTAAACACTAATAAGTCCTGCTCACAAAACCTCTTTGACTTACAGTTCAATAAATAAATCTCACAGACATCAATTCAAACCCCGATCAGCGTTTTTCCACTTAAGCTATGCACCCATTAATCATAATTTTCTTCTCCCTCCAATTCTCTGCCAACCTCTTTAAACTGTAGTCTTAACTTCTATAGAATTTTCCATTTTATAAATAGATTTAGATAGTAGAAAAAGTATTATATTAAATATCATTCTTTTAACTCAATGCGTAAATTACATTTTTTTTTAACATTTCATTTACTATACCCACATTAAATACTTTACCTCTCATTTTTCTCAAAAATGTATTTTAGTAATTAATTAAAATTGTTTTTAGAGTGCTACCAATAGGTAGTTCCTCTACATGCCTGTCTCATATGTCTGTATTATTATGTACAGTTGTAAATGTCAATGAATAAACAAAAAAAAAAACTATTACAAAACATCTCAAGTGATAGGGATAAAAAGAGGAGTTAAAGCTTTTGTTAATTATTAAGCTTAGGAGTTAATTATTTTTGTAGAAAATACTGGTACTTTGAGGAGACTGGATTTCATGTCACGTAATTGTTTTACAAAACTAGAGGTAATTTTTATCTTATTCTGTAAAAAAGCTCAACTAAATTAACATGAAAAATTTAGTGAACAGAGGTGTTTTCTATAAGGAATGAATGTGAAGTCCATTAGGCGGCTCAGGAAATTATCGTAAATAAGCCATAATTTTATAAAAGAGAATTTCGCTTCCCCTCTCCCCATGAGTTATAATAATAAAATCTACGAGGATTCCACTAGGATGCAATCTGAAAAATAAATAATCTAAATAGCCCTAAGCTAACCGAAAGAAATATATGAAAAAATACTTGATTTTTTTTCAAGATGCAGGAAATTAATGTATCGCGACGTTAATGTAAGTTACACGTGTTTTCCGAATACATAATCCTTTGATACCTTTTTTTAACACTTTAAATAATATGGGTTGAAAATGAGTATAACGGTGAATCTTGCGTAGAGAAGATGAATAAAAATAATTATAATAAGAACATATATAGTTGATCATTCAATCATTACATTCTCCCATCAAACCTAATGCGGGTAGTAGCAAAAATTCCGTTTATAACATATTCGAAAGTAATTTACAAAAAAAAATATTCCAGTTCCCATTAACTTGCACCAAGGCATGTTCAGATCTATCAGCCAAAAATCTTTTGAATTTTTTTTTCTGAATAGATATTAAATATCAGAGTATAATGGTGAAGTCTGGTGGCTATACATGGACCACACAGAGTAGCTGATCAGAAATTCATAGGAGAAGACTTGGTCCTGAAAAAGACAGAGATCATGGATAAGGATACGCGAAAAGACTTCTTTATATAAGATGGGACAAGGACAAGCTCTTAAAGTCATCGGCAATGAAAGACACGAGGGCACTCTATAACCCACAGGTGGCTTGGGGTCACCATAGAAATATCGATCCTCGTTGGTTCCTGGATACGACGCTAGGGCGTAGCAGTTGTCGAGCACTCCGAATCCGAAAGGTTTGCAGAATCGCCGCTAGATGCCACCCGTTATTCCCTCCCAAATATGAAAACTATCCGGCTTTTTCATATTTTTTTTTTTTTTTTTTAAGAATTAGAAAATTTCGGTGAAGAATTAAGCAGATATACTTATACTCTTATTTTATTTAGCTAATTAAAATAAGAGTAATTTCTTATTAATAATTAAAAAACACTAGTTTCAGAGACAAATAAATAAATATTAAATAGTTTAATATAGGGATTTAGGAACCTCTTAAATTAACTCAGATTTTTTAAATTTTATAGTGTAATATTGTTTTTAAAATATTTTCTCTGATTATCAAAAAGTAGTGTATTATTACTTTCATAATTTTTTTAAAATATGAATGAATATATATATATATTTTTTTATAGTGAGCCTTGCATATAATGGTTTACTATCAACCTCCGGATGGGCTAATAATGAAGCAAAAATTATGCCGAGAAGAGTACAGATCCACATGCTACGGGAAGCTAATTGGGAATATGTACACTTCACATTGGATATTTTCTCCAGAGGTATCATGTTTAACATTTCACTTAAAAACTCAGATGTAATGATGTAAACATAAAATAAAGTAAGTAGAATTGAGATTACTTAATTAGGATAATTTGAAATACTTTACTATGTGTTTTATTTGTTTGCCAACTGAAAATTACATAAAAAATACTCCCGGAATATTATCAGTTAGAAACTATCTGGGTTTTTTTTCTGCTCTTATTCAAAAAGTAATTTCAATCTTGATATTTTAACCTTTTCGGCAACTGGTTCTTCACTACCATGCTACAACTCTGAGATTTAACCCTTATAGACTGCCCTGCTATTCTCAACTCAAATCAAGTAATCCAGTGAAATCTAGATCACAAAGCCTCTGTCATCTGTATATTTTCTTAGCATCTCTACTTTGTCCTCTTGTCTTCTAATAATTTTTCCTCCACTCTTTGAAATTATTCTATTGGGTGATTTTCTTTAGAAATGAACTAAGGATTTTTTATGTGTAAAACCGAGTTACCTCTCAGTTTATTGGGCATTGTGACATCACTATGTCTAGGTAGAATTTGCAGACAGCAGGCCTAACCCCCAGCTGCCGGTGTTCAAGTATCTTGATAGATTTTTGGAATTTGCTCTAAAAAATGAGAGATTTTATCTCCTTAACTTTATTGCCAGGCATAGGTAATTGCTTCAGTGAGTTCCAAATGCTCAAAAAAGGGGCTGGCTGCAATTAGTATTGTGCAGCTAATTAATCGTAACAACATTCATTTATTGCAAGATCGCTGATTGACAGTGAGAAATAAAATAGTAATTAAACTATTATTTGTGAGCCAACGTTTTGCAGTGGAGCTCCATCAGGGCTAAAAAATATACAAACAACAAAAATAACGGTATAATTTAAGGGAATAGATAACAAAATAAAAGTAAACTAAGATATGGCATTAAAATGAATTAAAATATGCAAAAGTTTATATAAAAATGAATAAAGTAAATTGAAGAAAAGAAAATTTAAATTTGCTTTGTTCATTTTTAAATACTTTTACACATTTAAACATACCTCAGTTTACTTTTATTTCATGTTATCTATTCTGTTTGTTACATTATTTTAGTTGTTGGTATCTTTTTTAGCCCTGATGAAGCCTTACAAAATAGGGAAAAATTTCTGCTCAAAATAAATAGTGTAATTAATATTTGAGTTCTTATGACCTCACACGGACCATCTTTCTTTTAAATATTTATTTATCTACTAAATTCATCTAACCTTATTTAATAATCAGAGTATATTTAATCTAACTAAATTCACTTCCATCTACGTTTTCTCAATATACACATTCAACTACCAGGAGAAACAGTTATAAACTAATTATATCTCAACAATTTTAAATCCAGCCTAAACTAAACTAAGGGTACAGTAGAAAAGAGAGTTTCCACAATATATATAAATTTAAACATATTTTTATTTAAACCTAAAACAAAATGTATATTCTTTATTGCAGTACAGAATGTTCTAAATTCTATATATCTACATACCTATTAAGGACTTGTTTCTCACCAATTTTATTATGTTTATGAACTCACGTGATTAAATTATAACTGAGTTTTGTTATTATAAGTCAATTTGAATAATAACCATCTAATAAGATAGATCTGGGATTTAAAAATTGGTGGAAATGAGTTCAAATAAGTATAACTAAATAAGTTCGATACCTGTTTCCCTTAATTTTTGAGCAACAAATCAATCAGATTTAAAAGTTTTCATTCAAGTAAAAATAAATTATATCAGAAGAATCAATTGCGAGATTATCTTGTCAGATGGTTAGTCTATAAAGAAATAGAAAATTTAAAAAGCCATTGACAAAATTAGTGAGCAGTACATAATTAAATCATGATTTAAACATCTTTAGAACTCAATTAATTTTGAAAAAAAGTTTCCCTCAATACATGAAGTAAGAGAATCAATTCATATCAACAGAACTACTTGTTTTCATCTCCTCTTTAATTATGACTGATCAGAACTACTTTATATAACATAGATATTATTTAAATGACTTGTATAATTCAAATTTAGGAATGATAAAATAGTAAGAAAATTAACACTACCAACAATGCCACCACTTAACCCATCAAAATCCAAACCTACAAGGACAGCCTTAATACTATCCTCCTACATAATTCTCAGCCCACTTCATGTTTAGTTTACCCTTCAGTTCAGAGTTGGGCAACTTTTAGGGATTTATTTATTCCAAGTCCAACAAATTAACTAGTCCAATTTAACCAATGTGATGCAGTTACTACAATTATATTTACCAGATGTATAATTGCAATTTTGCTTTGTATTGCCTCCAGAACTCATTGCCTTTTGGGACTTATATCCTATATTAAACTTCATTTTTTAAAACCTTAAGATGTTGCTTATCTCCAAATAAAATTAATTATTTAGCTAAAAAATTAATCAAACTAAAAAATTATAAAACCTAACGTTAGCTAAAAAATTAATAAAACCAATATGTATGTACCAAATAACAATTTTAAATTTTCTAACCATTATTCCTGCTAATTTATGTTACAGGTACTGAAAATAGAAGTTGAGAAAATAACAATGTTGACATTGACAAAAATTTTAAATTTGGATCCATAATGATGTAAAAGTGATATAAAATGAGCACTTTTTATTTCAAATGAACATAAATGTATAAATTCTAAGGATAATATCATTCAATTTATATTCCTGAGAGGCTTTTAAAAAAATCAAGAATGTGTCAGACTATTTTATCCTGATACCTAACTATTCATCAAATGAAATAAATACCCAGTATTCATGAACTACTAATAGATAGATTACCTGAAATATAATAGATTCATCTGAAACACCATACACATTCATTAAATTAACACCAAAGAACATGACCTAAATTTAAAAAATTTTGGGTAATAAATTCATATGTAACAGTATTTCCAAAGGATACAAATTGTATAATTTCAGAACACTTCAACTGAAATGTTAGTCGAATCAAGTTTTAAACCAGAATGTTTGGAAAGAAATCATTTACAGCACAGAGATACGAATGGAGACTACATAAGAGATAAGAAGAAAACATACAGGAAAAGTGTGGTAACTGGAACTGATTGCCTAAACTACAATTTTAGGATAAATTCAAGTCATTGTGTATAATGAGATATAATCTCTAACTGGTTTTATAAATAAAAAATAAACCATAATGATGTTAATAGAAAAAGAGTAATGGTTAAACTATAGTAAAAGAAAACTATTTATTGTTAATCAACATTTCGCCTCATTTTGCAGGGCTTTCAGATTGAAACAAAGATGACAACTGAGTTGTCAATCTGATAGCCCTGGTTTAAAACTTGAGTAGACTAACATTTCAGTTCAAGTGTTCCGAAATTTTACAATTTGTATCCTTTGGAATTACGGCTACATTTGACTTTATTTCCTAACATTTTTTAAATTTAGGTCATGTTTTTTGGTGCTAATTAAATGAATATGTGGTTGGAAATTAGTGAGAAGGTGTTCCTTTATGGGTATTAAGTTATATAGAATTGAGAACATTCTGTACTATAATGAAGAGAATACAAATTTTGTTTTACTTCTTAATAAAAATATGTTTAAATTTATATATCTTCCTACAATCTACTTCATACGGTCAACTATCTTCTTCCAATATTACTACTTCCAGTCATAGTCGGGGAATCTCCTGGTTCAAGTATTTCAACTTATTTTCACTATTATCTACTTATTATGATCTATTACGAACTTTTATAGAAAAATTACAGTCTGTCATACACAAAGATAATAAATATTAGGGCTGTAAGTATACAATCATACCAAGTATACATATTAAATAGAAATATAAAATATATGTATACATAGTTGACCGTAAAAATTGATATATACGAAGATGGTCGGGGTTGCGGTCAAAAGAGAAACAAAAATAATTTACAACTATTTATTTTCTGATGTTTCGCCCCACTTTGCAGGGCTTCATCAGGGCTAAAAAGATACAAAAAACAAAACAAAAAAAACTGAGAATATTACAACAATAAGATACAATAAGGCAATTTAAGCTAGGATAAATATTATGTAAAAATAAAGTGATAAGAAATTACATATAAATAAAAGAAAGGAAGACGTAAAATAGTATCAATATAAAATAAAATTGAATAAACAATGTTAAGAATAAAAAATAAGTAACAATGATAAGAGTAAAAAACTTTACTTTTACTAAAAAGAGTAAAAAACTTTTTACCCTTACCATTGTTACTTATCTTTTATTCTTATCATTGTTTATTCAATTTTATTTTATATTGATACTATTTTACGTCTTCCTTCCTTTTATTTATATGTAATTTCTTATCACTTTATTTTTACATAATATTTATCTTTGCTTAAATTGCCTTATTGTATCTTATTGTTGTATTATTCTAATTTTTTTTTATTTTTGTATCTTTTTAGCCCTGATGAAGCCCTGCAAAGTGGGGCGAAATGTCGGAAAATAAATAGTTGTAAACTATTTTTGTTTCTCTTTTGACCGCAACCCTGACCATCTTCGTATATCGAAATATAAAATGTATCTACCTACGTTTATATTTATTTATGATGTGTATATGTTATTTTACTTTTTTTTATTATATTATATATGACTGAAAAAACTAGATACATTTAATGTTTGAAGGTGTGGCTGTGCCCTACAGTTCAGGTCAGTAGATCTAGAGAGGCACAGAATATCATTCTGCTAAAATTAGCAGAAACAATTTATCTTAACAGTGAATATCTACTGACAATTTATCTTAGTACAGAAAATTATCTACATATGCTTTCCCCAGACTAGATTAACTGGTAATATAGAGAATAGTGCTGAACTTATTTTAAAAAAATAGTACATTCACGTACCAGTGCTCGATACTAACAAGTATTAATAAGTAGGTACTGCACAAACATAAATTTAGCACAAGAATAATAAAACTTGTATTATTACTTTCTAGGGGTAAAAAGTGTTAACTAGATTTTACAAGGTGAACTACATCTAATAATAGTTAACATATTTTGGAGTGAGCAGTTAAACTAGATACCAACAAGTAAAATATGGTTTTGTTCAGATAGGTTCCAAAAATTTAGACCACAACATAGAATATTCGCAGATGCCTCATTTTCAAAAATAGATGAGTTGATCATCAGGAAAAAGTTCCATTCTGTAACTTAATAGATATATTTAGTTTTCAAAAAAAAGGTGAATTGAAGTTACCATATTGTTGTATACACCACATGATTATAACAGCTAACTTATAGCATAGTTAGATATATCATGAATTGTAATAATCATTAACTATCACAGTGACCGATGGGAATGATGGGCATACAGTATTTATAATATAATATAATATTTATTTGTCAGCCATTATGGTGGTGTTCTGAACTGTTTTATTAATTTTTTTTTGGTAGTACCTCCATATAAATAAATATTAGTATTTGGTGGGGGAAACAAGTCCCACAAGTGCCAACCCCTGCTTACTAACCAAGGTGGGAGGGTCAATATTCATTTTTCAGGCCCCACAAAAATGAATGTTAACTGCACCAGATGGGAATCGAACCCACAACATTCCGAACCAAGCACACTGGGACCAGCACCCCAACCCGCATGGCCGTCACGTCCCTTAATAAATAAATAGGTAAAATAATAAATACATTATATTGAAGTTATGACATACGAATATAAATAAAAAAACAAAGTATTAGGATTTCAGAACTATTTATTAATAAAAAAAAATAATAAGTTTCTTTACCTTCAATTAGAATGAATCCTACAGGGAGGGAACCAATTTCATTAAGTTGATATCTGAAATTAAAAAACAAAAATTAATATTAATAATTAATAGAAAACTATAATGAAAAAAATATTAATAAAAATTAGTATTAAAAACAATCTCTCACCAGTAGTAATAAAAGAGTATATTAAAATACACATATCGATGGTAATTACATGCACTAGTTTGGTGATTACAGCACTAAGATCTGGAAAATTCTAGGTTTTCATAAAAGTTTCACAAATACCAAAAGTGATATACAATATAAATTATAATAAAAAAAGAAAAATAAATTAATAGGGAATAACAGGATGCAGTCAAATCGAAAATCGCTTTTTAATCAAATAATAGAATTAGCGCTTGCAACATTTCTGAAGTTGACAATAGGTATGATATAGTAACAAAAATTAAATTAATAAGCTTAGACTTAGAAATATACTAAAATATATGCTAATAGTTGAGTTAAATTAATAATCAAAAATACAATTAGCTCTTCTATCCACATATACAAATACAGGCATGACATACAGGAAGCGAAAATATCATAATATTGTTTCTGAGACATAATATTGACTATTTTTTAAATAAATGACAGAAAGAATTCAAATTTAAAGTGGCTGATGAAAAAATTGCATGTTATTAAATGGAAAGTGCATATTAGTACTAATGGTATTAAAAGAAAAAAAAAGGTTTTAACTTCACCACCAAATGAGCTGTCACTATTAATTCTGTGCTGCTCAAAGACATATCCCTTTGGTGACAGGTGGCTAATGCAGGTGTTTTTTTAATTTATTATTTTTTAATTATTTATGACCCCTTTCCTGGTCATTCTCACATTAGGGGAAGTAGGGAGTGTTATCTATAGGGTAACACCATATTCTAACCATACTGAGGGGTTTTACTTCGTGGGATTGTCACAGAAATAAAAGTTGAGCCCCTCTCCCTCAGTCAAAATTGAACTGGGTTGCTATAAGGGTCAGAGAATTTTTCACCCCACAAATACAAAGAAAATTTTAGTTACAAGAGAAAAATTGCTTTAATGAAACTCCCCTACAAACTAAAAAGGTAAATAAAAAAAAAAAAAAATGCCTATTTCTAATGTATATCTAAATTTTAACAAGAGTATAATGGAATTGGATATTTCAGGAACGACACACTTGCAATTAATACAAATGACATCTGAATTCTAATTCCTAAATAATCAATTCAATTTTTTTTATAAATAAAAGAATTTAAATAAGAGAAATAAATCTAATATTATGCGAACACCCCTAGTGATATCTTGTACTTATTGAGGAACCATATATCTTATCTTGTCATAAAATTTTATAGATTAGCAGCAATCTATGCAATAAATGTAATTTTTATTTTATTTTTTAATAAAATAAAAATTACATTTATCATTTAGGAATTCAAAAATTCATCTTTTCAGAAGTATTAGGGTCCAACTGACTGTAAAACACAAACTATTAAAAAACAGTGGATCTATTCCAGCAAAGGTAAGTATTAATTAAATATACACATAAGATTTATTTAAGGTTCTCTGAAAATCAGTCAACATTTGGCACATATACCATAGAATAATTATAAATTAACCCCTTCACTTGTAAGCTCGAATTAACTCGAGCACTAATAGGCCAAATTGTGCACACTCGAGATAATTCAAGTGATGTTGTATTTTATGCTGCTATATTTTTTTCAGACTCAAATATTATAAACAATTTGATAATAATAAAATAAATAACAATGATTTATTCTCTGTAATAATCCTCTATATATTGCTTTAGCCTATGTTTACATAGGGAGCTAGGTATCATGGCCGATATTCAATTATAATGAAATTTTTTATTATTTTTGTATTTTTAAAATATTTTTTCCAAGACACAGACAATGTTTTAAATTGTGTTTTTTACATTAAAAAAATTTTAAGCGTTTTTTTTTTTAAAAAACTTTGCGTGAAGGGATTAATCGTGATTATGAAAACATGATCGGCCCCCTAATTATCATTTAAGGGCCACGATGATGAGACACTGATAGCGAGTTATTTTTCAGCCATACAAAATTCTCAAGACTTTCTTGAACATTGAGAATATAGTATTAATTTTTAATGAAACTAGCTAATGTATAAGTCAAGTTCATCAGGTTTAGAGCAGCTAAGGAAAATGTCTGATTCAAACATTCATAAATTTAAGAAAAAAAAAAGTTGTAGTAGATTGTTTTAAGTTATGTACTTGACTAGGACTAGGCTAAGAATTTATTTTTATTCTGCATTCACAGTCAACCATCAAAAATCACGCATTGTACTAGAATGACAGAATGGCCAGTACTGTATTCAAATCACCTGGTTAATCTCCTGTCAGATATTCATCTTACAGAACATTGGTACCTGGAAGGATAGATCTAATAATGGTCCTCACTCTGACAAAGCTAACAAAAATTCTTTATTAACTAGGATTTGAACCAGATTGAGTGGTAAAAAGAAATAGTCACTATTTATTGTTATTTATTCTGGTTCCTAATAAACAAATAATCAAAGGGTACAGGAGAAAAACGATGAGATTCAGATTTTACACAGTACTGCTTGTCTCTCTTTTATATTACCAAAAAACAGAATTTTATCAAAAGAATGAATGGTTGTACAGAAAGCCTTTATTAAACTTTAACAGATGGCACTGAAAACTTGAAGTTGAAATAATGGACACAATTTTCACCTAACTCTTCAATAAATCATTCAGTAACCTTTGAAACAAAGAACTGTGATTATATTCGAAAGGAATATGGTCCGGGTGCGGTCAAAAAAACTCAAATAGTAGAATTATACTATTTTAATTTTACTAATTTAAAACTAAAATTATACTAATTTTTAAAATAGTATAATTCTACTATTTGAGTTTTTTTGACCGCACCCGGACCATATTCCTTTCATCTTTACACACGGTCAATCAATAATCTTCCAGCCTGTGATTATATTCATATAGAACAAATTAGGAATATAATTAAGGCTGTAAAAAAGAAAAGCAATATTTAAAAAATACTATCAATTACCAATCAAAATGATTGAAAACAAATTTTTAAAACTTCATTTAACTAATATTTGTTAAAAATAAAACTAAATAAGAATACTTTTTTTAAATTTTAATTTCACTTTCTAACAATTTTATTTTTTTGATATATATATACTTTCATGACATTTTGGCCTTTTATTATTAAAACTTTGGGCCATCTTCAAACTTTTCTTCCTCACTTTATTACCCCTGTCATCCTGTCAAAAATGTTTGAAATTCATTACAATTTCCATTGATATGTTATAAACTTAAAATAATTTCAATAAATCCCTATGGTGATATTTCAATATCCTTCTACCAACTCTGTTTAAATAAAAGAAATTGCAAAAGCAATAAAGCTTGTAATAGAACAGAGGGACTACCAAAAGAAACCCATAAGTGGTGCAGAAACGTTTACCTTCACTCAATTCATAATACAATAAAATAACAATATCAATAATCAGAATACAATCAAAAATAAAATTTTTATGGAATAAAAAATACTTTTTATGGAAGAAAATTTAAAGTTTAAATTCTCATTTCTCAATTATTTTATAATTTTAATTGCATTAACCAGCTATACTACTTTTGGTGTGGTTCACTGGTTCAATGGTCATTCAAATTGTTGTATTACAAGGGGTCTGTAAGTATACATCAGTAATGTGAAATACGAATTGTAAAATAAACATTTAAAAAAGTACTAAAACTAATCAACAAAAAGGAAAAGAAAAGGAGAAGTATGGAATAAATCTACACTACAACTAGTCGATTGGTACCCTCCAGGGATGTGACAGCCAAGCGCGCTAGGTTATGGGTCTGATACCCACCTGGGACAGTTAATTTTTATTTCTAGGAGGCCCCTTGATGAATGATACGAGATGAATATTGACACTCCCACCTTGGTAAGTAGGCAGCAATAACTTAAAGATAGCCACCGGAGGGGGTGGGCAAAAAGACCCACTAGGTCCACTTCCCAGACTAGCTCCCCAACCAATACCAGTAACTACTCTTCACTAATAAATGTTTCTATTTTGCAATTTATACCAAAATTAGTCGATATCTATAATGGTCTCAACAAAGATTCATAATTCCAAGATATCTTCATTTTGATAGATATTATAGCTGATGTGTGGCTATAAAGGTCTACGTACTATGAAAATAAGTGATCAAAAATCTGATTTTATAAAAAACATTAATTTAACATAATCCTGTCACTTGAATGATTTCCACAAAAAATTCATCAACAAAATATATAACCCAAAAGGCGGGATTTTACTCGGAAAATCGCGGGAAATATTTGATATGGGTAAATGATCATAAATAATATTTTATAATGTGATTCCCTTAAAACAGCAATTCTTTAATCAATTTTGAAATGTTCATGAAAGAAATACACCATACTAAAGCAATTAATTGTGATTTAGGTATATATTACTTTAAAAGAATATACATAAAACTATTTTATGATTAAATAACCATTAAAAAGACATTAATAGATAATATATTTGTTCGAAGTGAACCAAATTAGTTCTGGTCAATGCTATAAATGTTAAGATAAAGAATTATCAATTGCATTGATAGCAAGTTGATTATTTTTCATATACCACTCAAAACACAAAAATATTTAAACATAATAAATATATATTTCAGATGTAGGAGAGTTAACTTCAGAAATAACAAATCACTACTATTGAACCTAGTTTTACAAGAAACCAGATTTACTGATTAATTATTTAATGACATAATGACTAATCTACTCGTGAAATGTAGATCCCTCTAGTTTCTTAGATGATCTGTTGATAGACTGAAATTGAAGATAAGAGTGGGCGTATGACAAGAAAATACCAAATGGAAAAATCTGGACAGTGAAATATGTTATTCTTAATTTATAAAACAATAAGAGAACACAAGAATAATATTATCTTACTTTTTACAGAAGTAAGACATATGATAAAATTTAACAGGTATATATATTTAGCAAAACTGAATGGACCAAATACAGAAGTGCAATACATAGAGATAGAATGACATATTAAAATCCTATAAAATCACAATGAACACGTTAATATGGTAAAATCCAATGAAACATTAGACAAAACTCCTACTTGGAGAAGGTACTACCATCTGGGGGTCCCAGTGCTTCCACCACAGTAAATAATAAAATTTTGACACAGGATAGTGAGAAAAATTGTTATTCATCAAGTAAATGAAATGATATTTCAACCAGAAATAAGTTTCCTGAAGGAATATACAACTGGAGGCTAGGTTGGCTGGCAGCAGGTTATACATTTTTCTGATAACAAAACTCCATTAATTCAAAACTGAACACAACCAAGATATCTCTTCAAGCACCACAAATCTTTGTTAATTCCTATTACAACACCTGAATGAGCTGGCAAGTCTTTTTCATATTCCAAAAAGGAATGAAATTATATTTGATGTTCAACATCAAAATTCTATCAATTTCCCATAAAATATGACATGAAAACTAATTCCAATGAATGGATAAGTTAACACAACAATCATAGCAATATTTTGCGTATTTTCAGACTAATAATATCATATAAATACCGGATTCATCACTGAAAACTTAGACCAAAGAAGTTAACAAAAATATTTGATAAGACTCCTGTCAACTCACCGATGGGGTCGCGGCACCACTTCCTAGAAAGAACACTGAACACTGAACGAAATACACATTTTAAATCGAAATCGAACGAGAAACAACAGAGAAAATCGGGAGAAACGGGAGGTAAACAAAATATTTCTACTATGGAGGTACCACACTAAGTTTACAATTCAAGATGGCGGGTATCAGTTAGAGGAGCTCCTGCTATCTAGCGGTGCACGTCTGAACTACGTGTTGAATGATGATAAATCTTTTATGAAAAAAACCATGCATAAACATTATCAATCAGGAACACAAAAGCATTAACTAAATTATATAATATAACAGAAAATAATATTCGGTTAAATTTTGTTCTATATAATGAATAACTATATTTTTTAATTTTTAAGAGAGGAAATTTAATTAATTTCAATTAAGTAACAATCCTATAAATCAAAAATAATATCAGAAAGCACAAAAAATATGTTTAAAATATATTGTATTGAAAGAAAATACAACATAATTTCGGGAACCTACCAATTTTGTGAGTTTAGTTGGTACTGATACCTAGTGGAGGAAGTCGGAACTACGTGGTAGTATACACGAAACTCCCGCCTACACCACCGATTTGGTATTTAAATGATAGTCTGTGTATTGCTACGATTTGGTTAATTATACCTGTTTATGTTTTTCAACAATATATCCGAATTCAAGATTTAAAATTAATAGATTGATGTTAGTTGATGTAATGTGGTTCTTATTTCGTAGTCCTTAATTTATACCTTTGTATTAAACTCTCTGAACTATTATAAACGACTAAATTAGATACAATAATCCAAACATTCTAATTTAAAAAAAATCAATATCTTAACGTATCAGTATTTCCAAATGACGTCTAATGAACTGATACGGTCGTAAATAATTCTCAGCAATTTTGTAGATATTTTATTCAGATTATTTTTCTTGATTAATCGCAAAAGAAAGGATAAACGTTGAGAACAAAAAAATGAATATTAGTTGCAGTGTGAAAAAATCTCAAATTTTTTTTAGAATTTGGCATATCAGTTAATAACAGAAGTACACCTCGCCTCATTATCATACTGGTCATAACGCCTCACTAAGATATGACAACAAAATCTACTAATATTAACACTCACACCTTTGAGAGAAACTGATGTAAAAGTTAAATTTCATATTCACTTTATTTAAATTTTTATATTCCCTTTTTGAAAATAATGAGAAAAAAAACAAACAAGTATCTGATAATGGATGAATTGATTAATCTGATTGACAGTATGTTTTGGGATTGTATAACTAACGCGCCAGCTAGTGTAGAGAAATACTTTTAAGTGTTTCGACTTCATGCCCTTTTGAAGAAACAATTGACTATAAAACTGATTGTAACTGAGAAATTATGTTATTATATACATATATATATATAATGTAGAAAAAAAACTTAGTATATTTGTTTTTTCTTCTTTGCTAATAAAGTTAGATGATTAGGGGAAAATGTATGCAAATTTTATTCAAAAAAAATTCAGAGATTAAAAGAAAAAACAGTTTAAAAACGAGACACTTATCTACGTTAAAATTTATTGGCGTTTAAACAAGTTTATCTACGTATTCATAATGTTCCTTGATAGCATTTTTCATTATTAAATATGACAAAAACCAACAGTTTGGCACGGTACTATTCTCGCTTCGGCGGTACATATACTAAAATTGGAACGATACAGAGAAGATTAGCATGGCCCTGCGCAAGGATGACACGCAAAATCGTGAAGCGTTCCACATTATAACCCGTGTGGAGTAGCTAGTCTCCCATCGGGCGCCTCCCCAGGTGGCGGATAGGGGGATTCTCACCAGATATGGCGGGAACCGGGGAAATAAAATACCCGGGGTGGACCAAAACTAGAATCAAATCCAGACGCGACGGTTCCTAGAATAGGCGGCGTACTGGTC
>NW_027107367.1:584460-602061 GCF_000696795.3 Halyomorpha halys | reverse complement strand
AAAAAAAAAAGGCACGGTACTATTTAAAGTTTATTGTTTGGTTATTGATTGTTTTAGGGTGTAAATAATATTTACAAATAAGAATTATTTCAATCTATATCATCACAAAAACCTGCTCTACATAGTACATGATTAATGTCATATTTAATAATTTTTTTAATGTATTGAATGTCAGGAGTGTGGTGTGCTTTTAAATCCGTTTCACGGCTGAAGATTTTTTTAGAATATGTGTGATTGATTCTAACATCGGCTGTCTTCTGTAAAAGAGACAAATTCAAAAGATTGAGTACTTAGGTTTTTTTTTAATTGTCATTTTTAATGGAATATTCATTGGTTCATCACACAATTCAAACACAATCAGTGTTGTTCGAGGTTGTCAAAAATCACAACATATTTTGGGTTTTTCATCCATTAATAATTTCGGAAACCAGATAAACTACAAAATTTACTCTTCTGAAAAATCCCTTCCCTACTACATTCGAGCACGTCCAGCGTCCCCTATTTCTTTATTTATTGCTATTTACAACTGTATATTCATATACATAGTAAATTTGATTTTGGTTTATAATGGAGTGATACAGGCGTGTAAAGAAACTAACCATTGCTAGTATCTAATGGCCTTTTTACATTTGCAAGTCTCGTGGCCATCTTCTTTTCAGGCGTGGGTGGTTAGGAAGTTTATATTGGAAGGAATGGTATCTGATTTGGGCTAGATAGGTTATTAATGGAATATTAAGGTCTTTATGTATGATTTTATTTGTGACAAAATAAGGAGCATTGAGGATTTTACGATGGATTTTGGATTGTAAGGATTGAATACGAAAGAAATTCGAAGCCACTAAATTTGAAATCTTAAATTTTGTTTCTTGTATTCCTATATCTCGGGGGAGGGAGAGGGGAGAAAAGATTCGTGGCATCGTCGCTGAATCATTTGAATATCCTGAAATAATTTGTGATGACCTGTTTGAATATTGATATGGTTACCAGTGAATCCAGAGCCTTCAGACATAGTTTTAATTTTTATTTTCGTTAGTTATTGGAACTGAAGACTAAAAGTACTAAAACTTCTCTGCGCTCGTTCATTATTGACTTAGCAAATTCATACGAACTGTATTTATTTCAGGGATCATGATTCTAGATCCTTTTGCTGTCTATGTCAATCATTACACAGCTTTCTATTTCCACAGGACTTGTAAAAAAAAGAAAGTTTAATGTTCCGCTTATCTAACGAATAAATTGTATGATAATTATGATATTCCGATATTACACTGTCAAAATATCTTAAAATCATTTAACAACAAATAGCTTTCCGTTAGATAACAAATACAGGTTTCTCGAGTAACGGAGCCGCAAAATGCTAAAAACTCATATCTTATGCATTCTGAAGTATGGGTATTGTGGGTGGCAGATCGCATAAACAGGTTAGCCATCTTGTATTGAATAATTTGAATTGCTTAACAGTATGTACAGGTTCTACCGTTTTATATATACATTTGTATTTTAATAAGGTCTCGGTTCAATGTAATAGTGGTTGTTTTGGGAAAGTTTCATCTTGCATTGTTTATTATGCAAACACGGACAATTTATGTACCTGAAACAGCTTCCTCCAATTCTCATGGAAATTAAATACTTCTTACTCGTAGACTTAAAAGGATTTGAATCCTTGTTGCGGAATGTTTAACGTTATAATTTATTAGCAAGGGAGAGAATAAGTAAAGCTAAGGTAATTTATTCATTTATAGTAATAATAATAAAAGTATGAATTTAATTACTGAATTTTTTTGAATTTGTAAATTCACTATACCCACTGAAAAGTGATTATTATTAATATTATATTATTATTATCTTGTATAAATACCGTCATAAATGAGATCTTCTGAGTTTAATTTTTTCTATACCAGTCTCATTTCCGTTCGCAAAACATGGACAGGGGGCTTAGATTTTCGCCTTACATTGTACATGAGACCGGTGGAAAAAAAAAAATCAGTTATTTCACCCAAATTTTAGATTCCTTTAATGAAAACTACGTATAATTACTACTCTAAATCATATTCTGCCGAGTGAAGTTAAGGGAACAGAAAATGCAACTGTTTCAAAATGTTAAAATAATTTTTTTTATTCATTCAAATCGCCATATTCTTGAAAACCTAACACACTAGAAAACCTAATAGAACATCATTCATATTTGATAAATTTAAAAAAAAAATGTCGTAAATATGAGATTAATAGTTCCCAGGATACAGTTTTTCTTGAAATAAATACCGAAAAATCAACTGTTAATGAATTTATTGTGGGAAATATTTATCTCATGAACTATGAGACGTACAGATGTCTATTAGCACTCAAATTAAAGCTAGTTTAATGTGCTATAAAGTAGCCTATGACGTTTATATTCGTAGGAGTAGTAGTTTCCATGCTATTTGTTAAATTCCTACGAAAATAAACGCAATCAACTACTTTATAGCACATTAAACTAGTTTTAATTTGTGTGCTAATAGACATCAGTATGTTTGATGGTTCTTGATACATATATTTCTCACAATAACTTCACAAACTACTGATTCTTCAGGAAATGTTACTTTAAAAATATTGTATCTCAAGAACTATTTAATGTAAACAGCTCAGTTATTACTTATATTTTAGTAAATTTTCTATACTCTAAAAGATGTCCTATTAGGGTTTCTAGTGTTTTGGGTAGATTAAACTATATGTAGCTCGTAATGAAAAATTATTTTTTTAACGCTTTGAAACAGCCGACATTTTTTATTTTTCTAACTATAATTGATAGACTCATTAATTTTTATTATTAATTATACGTATTTTTCATTGAAGTAATCAAAAATTGAGGTGAAATAACTGCCTTTTCATCCCGGATCTTGGTCTATGAGAATAATAAAAAAAAAATTAGTTTAACAATATTATAATTTGAATTACATCGTTATTTTTCTATTTATATTGAAATTCATAAACAGTTTTCATTAATAAAGTAATAAAAAATTGGGGTTACATAACTAACTATTTTCTCCTCATGGATTCTTGTACTAATAGTATAACTAAGTTGTAGTCCTCTTTTTATGGAGAGGGTCAGGAACACCACCAATGAGCTAGATATTCATGACTCACTGAATAAAACCTCCCAACTACAGCCACACCTCCCAAATTAAATGATTCCGTTTTCTAAGAGCTTTTTTTCTATTTAGTCAAAATGTAAATTTAACTATCAATTAGCTACTAGAATAAGTTCATAGGTAGATCTATAATGAGTAATATATAATACGTTTAATTAAGATAATATGCAATAAATATTTTTTAAAAAAAATTAAGAGATAATTAAAATCAATGACATAGTAAAAATAAAGTAGTGAGATATTTTATTTAGACTTAAATATAAATTTATAATAAACTGCTATTCCATAGAACAAATAAAATAAATACGAGAATTAATGAAGAATACATGATATTTTCCTATATTTGGCCTATGCGTGCGGTAAGCATAGAAATATACGTAATATATCTTTCAAATCTAAGAGATATAATAAAAAATAATAAATTCCCGCCCGACACTACTTTACAGTCTACAGCAGTTTTGCTTCCTTAGGAGAAAAAAAAAAATACAGGATTTCCTTTGGCATTGTTCCCAACGAATAGTAAAACGATTAGGACGAATGTTACATTCTTTAAATATTTACTATTCTCGACATACCAATGTAGAGCAATAGTATCAGCAGAATTCTCGTCAGATTTCAATTTTTTTAAATTTCATATTCCCAATACATCTTAAAAATAAGTTAAGGATACGGACCAAACAAATTGTGGGTCAGGAAAAAAAAATAGCCAATAGAAATGAAGGTTTTGTTTTGTAAAAATTGCAACTTTTAGGGCATATTACACGAATTTGTATAATGTTTAGATACGATTATATAACATTTTTTTAAAAAACGTCTTGAGGAAAAACCAAAATGATTTCATCGAATCAGATTTAAGTGTTGGTGCCAGAACTCATAAAATATAATGTCTTGTGAATTAATTTTGATCAAAGGGGATTTAATTAACTCTGCACATTACAATTTTTCCCCTTTTTATTGCTTTCACTAACCTGAAGAGAAAGTATTGCGAACATGAAAAATTTCGAAATCGTGTTATCGACGAAAAGTACTGAAGTTTGAAGTACCCTCGTTACAAATAACTACGTCTCACAAAATGGTTTGTATTTTCTTTACCATTCTAGCTCAAAAACTTTTATCAAAAGATCCCAATGCATTCCTCTCACCGCATCACTGGTAGTGTAACCTATTTTTAAGATTTTTGTTTCGAAAATAACCAAAATAGTGCTAAATTCACCACGAGTCCACCAATCTGCACAAAACTTGCGTTTTTAGGACGTATTTAAGTTGGTAAGTGAAAATTGTGCTATAATTTTTTTTAGTCTCTTAAGAGATTGTATTTATTCGAAACAGGTATGATTTATTTTATTTACCTTAGTTGTTTTCTCATTTTTCTATTATTTTACCCATTTATCCACCTATGTTTAAGATTTGTCTGTATACTATTTTATTATTATTATTATATATTTAATTTAGAATTATTTATTTTATTATAATTTACTAGCTTTTCTTTTTTTATTGAATATGCACATGTAGCATGATTGAGTTCTTACAGCTCTAATAATTACTGCCCTTGAGTGTGGTTGATAAAAGTATATTATGTATATTTATTTAGTGTAACAAATAAACAACAAATATGTAAATATGAGACGTAAAGGTTAAGGTTTCTGGTGATTTCATACGGCATGACTTTTAATACATTTCATCCCTGCCGGTACTAGACTTTAAATATACAGAAGTATACGGACGTTTCTGTAGTCAGCTATAACGGAGAAGGAAACAGTGGAAGGAAATAGACGCTTTTTGAGAAGCATACGCCAAGAGAAAAATTATAGATTTAGTTTGATCGGTCCATTACGGCCTCCGATGGAGCTCTTAAAGAAAAATTGTATTCCTAATAAGAATAGGCTTTGCATTGATCTGAAGCAATGGAGACCATAATATGTGTTAGGGATTGGTTTACCTTACACGGCCGGACGAGCTGATCTGAATTTGATTTGATGTATTTTGGATGGCTCATGTGCTCCAATCCAGAGATTAGTGTAGCGGATACATCAGCAACCTTCCTCCCCTCCCCGAAATTGAGCTTTTAGCCGGCAATATCAGTGCTCTCGATTGCTATTCTGTATTAATCCTACGAAAATCTAGCCAGGTTGTATGCAAAACTGATATATGAGAACTAGATTTGGCGCTAGTTTGACCCATTTACCCATCACAATATTGTTTTTATGTTTAGATTAATGCAAAAAGAATTATGTTTAAAACAACCATACAAAAATAATAGTGCTAATAATAATACTTACCGTTCTACTTTGAGTGAAAATTAATCCTGGCTCGTTTCAGAACAGATTCTATATTATTCACTGTGGTTAAACTTTGCCGTACTAATTTTCCAAATGAACCTTTCAATTAATAGATTGACTAACTATACTTTCAACAGATTTCAGAAAAGTATTTTAAATAATGTTTCAGCTTTTGATCGAGTTTGGCACCCGGGACTGCTTTACAAACTCCGTAAATTCCTACCTCCTACATACTTTCTCATCATTGGTTCCTTTCTCATCGATAGACTATTCCAAGTAAACCACAATGGTTCCTATCCATCCTTGGTCCCATCCTCTACACTTTCTATACAGCTGACATTCCAACCAGTCCTGACACTATCCCCACCACGTATGCCGATGAAACATGTGTGCTCCCAGATAATAATAACCCATTAATTGTATCTCAAACTCTCCAATCCCATATCAAAGCCCTCGAAGAATGGTGTTGTAATTGGAGGATTAAGATGAATTCCAACAAATCCCATCAAATCACCTTTACCCTCCGTCGTAAACCGTAAACCGTCGAACAGATTCGCTACCTTGGACTACATTTGGACAAACGATTAACCTGGAATTCTCACACAAGACTGAAAAGATAGGAAACGGCACGTCGATTTCGACTATTACAGCACTTACTAGACAAACGTTCTAAACTTCCAACACATTACAAAAGACTGATCTACATGACTGTAATAAGGCCAATCTGGACGTATGGAGTTCAGCTTTGGGGCTCCACTAAACCTTCGAATTCCTCTCGTATTCAATCCTTACAATCCAAAATCCTTCGTAAAATCCTCAATGCTCCGTACTTTGTCACAAATAAAATCATACATAAAGACCTTAATGTTCCCTATGGAACCGATCTAGCCCGAACCAGATATCACTCCTTCCATTATAAACTCCCTAACCACTCAAACCCCATAGTTTCTAACCTTGTTTCCTCTTCCATTCCTGACAATCCTCCGAGGCGCCTGCAAAGAAGAAGGCCATGAGACCAGCTAATGTAAATTGTCATTAGAGTGCTACCAATGAGTTGTTGCTCTACACGCCTGTAACACTCCATTTTAACTAAGACCATATTTACTAAATGTATTATGTAATATACAGTTGTAAATTTCAATAAAGTTTTAAAAAAAAAAAATAATGTTTCAAGTTTTACTTGTACTGCTCTGAGATTTCATGATTTTACACAAAATCTGAACTTGGCCGAATATTACGGAGTTCATTTTCGTTTTTACCACATCATAAATATATTGTATCAGACCAAATTTAAAAAAGCTTTTCAACTGCTTTTTGTAGCCCGGTGTAACTTAATTTATGTTATAGGCGTGTTCAAACAGCTAGTACATCACATTTTGTGGCGGACAGGCCCGATTTAAAAGCTAAATTCCTATTGAATCAAAATTGTTGGTTTGACAGATTTTTAACTCAAACATCAAAGTCTACTGAAAGTTAAGTCAATCTGAATTTGAGTTTAATAAATTATTTCAACATATTTCTAGTGACATTTATTTAAATCGAGCAAATATATTCGTTATTGTTATCACTGGAATGAGGAAAATCCGTCTTTCTTACGATAACACATTTGTATTTGATGAAACTGTACTAGTGATAAACGTTCCAAATTGATATAGACAAATGTGCAAAGTAATTCACTCTCTACGGTGGTAAACAAATTTGTATGTAGAGGTTTCTCACAGTGACGAATCAAAATATGAAGTTCTCACACATACTTTTTTTCCGATTGTATAGCAATTTTGTTTTCAATTTTATTTCCTATAGTATTTCTTTTGACTTATCCTACTTTCTTTTGTAATATTAATTATAAGTTGTATTTATTAATATAATCTGTCTACAAAATGATAAAATTAAATTTTTTCTCACTTCAGAGTTGTTTTGTCTCCACAATTTTCTAATTCTAATTGAAAAGATTGTTTACAATTCATTTGTTTTGGAAAGAGTGGTTTTTTCTCATTCTGTTATTAACAATGTGTACATTTGTTTGATTGAAAGACAATAAAAATATATATACGGCCTCAAAATATATTTAAATAATTATAAATGTATCAAAACAAATATCCCAAATTTAGATTGACCAATTTTAGTTATTTCATATGCTTTAGAGACCTTAAAAATAATAAAATTGAACAATTTTGTTTATTTTTGTACTATAATAGTGCTATCACGTATCTCGTTTTTCAGACAAATCTTTTTTAACAAGTAGATCAGCAAAAACTATCAAATATAACTTTTGGTTGTAGATCTGTGTTGTTGTGATTTATGGAAAACGTCAGACCATAATATGAATGTTGAGCCCTTTTGTTAATCAATTAGTTATACTTTTTTTAGCCCTTCTACATAAAAAAAAGTGTAGAACAAAAGAAAAAAAAGGAGCTGTAAGTAAAAAAAAAAAAAAGGAAAAAGACAGATAGAAGAAATGAAAAGAAAATGCCTGGGCTAATCGAATTAAAACCCAATTTAAAGTTGAACCCTGTGCCTTTAAGCTAAACTAATCAAGCGGTAGGATCTGGTACTAACTTGCCCTGACACTCGCCTGCTTTTCTTAAGTAACCAGTTCTATCTTCCCAAACAGTCTTGTTGATTTATCTTCCGTCTTTTTGTGATTCCGTCGAAGCTTCTGAGAAAACTTCCCTCAAACATAATACACAGAAGCGGATATAAGTTATCCGTTCCAAAGTATCGGAACTAAGTCCTAAGCAAGGAGAAAAACTTACCATAGTGCTTTCAAATGATAATATTTTGCGAAATAAAATATCCCCACTGATTTGGGGATTATCAGCTGTATATTTCTTTCTTGAATTAAGTAGAACTTTCTACTCACTAGTTTCCAACAAGTTTGAGTAAAGAATTGTATATTGATTTTTCCTTTTGTAGGCGAAGACGAATTTTTCTTTTATCGTTATAGCCATCGGTTTTAAGTTGTTTAATACCCTGTAACATAGTTTCTGGCTATTCAAATTTGTTTTTAAGTAATATAAAATAAAGTTAAGTAATATATAAGCAAAAAATAGATTATATAAACTTTATTGACAAATCAGGAACGCCCACAATTGACAGATGAATGTGAAATATTGACAGAGAATTGGAAAGGTATAAAAAGGGGAAAAATAAACATTTTTGTAAACGATATAAATTTTATTTTATTTTAATTAACTAAAATATTTTTTAGGCCTATATGTGTAAAACAGGTATGATTAACTATCTTCTTCAGATAGAATCCACGTTGTTAATTCACTTTATTGGTGTTAATATTGTATTTTTTTAAAAGCCCACCTTAGTGAGAGATAAAACAGCCTTACGTTCTTAGTGATGCATAAACAATTTATTATTCTGAGCTTATGAAAGAATGCCTCAGAATTTCGTTACAAAGTTTACAATGATCCCAGGTCTGGAATAATAAATTGTTCTCTATCAATTCACTGAATAAATGTATCAAGTCAATCAATAAATGTATCAATGTATCAAGTCAATAAATAAATGTATTAATTGACTGAATAAATGTATTACAGAAATTTTCTGTAAAAAAACATACAATAAAATATAAGATTAATACTTCTGATAACAGCTATGATCGAAATGCATAATTTTATTCCAGTTATGTTACAAATGTATAGGCTACTTGATTTGAATAGAAACAAGTTGGGAAAAAAAAAAAAAAAACTAGCTTTACATGTGGGAGAGAACAACGGGAAAGTCTCAAGCAACTTGAAATTAAAAACACAATCGCAGCCCAGCCATGAAACTAAAATTAAATGGGAGAAGTTGGAGGTTAGCTGTTGCAAGATGATATTTCGAAAATGAAAAACTCCCTGTTTGATTAAGCTCAGTCGAGTGGAAATCATTGAATACTTTCAATGCTAGATAGCCTCATTTTCTTCTTCATCCTTCTTTTTTTTCTGTAAACTTTCTATAGTGAATAGACAATAGAACTGGATGTTTGTAGAAGGAAATGAGCACTATTCTGAAGTAATATTAACTGAAGAAGCAGAGTAAGTAATTCTCGAAATAATCAATATAAAAATTTACATAATGAAATATAAATATTCAAGAAATATAATGCTTGCATAATTATTTAATATAGTAGAAGATATTATGATTCCTACATACACCCTTACGCTGCAAACAAAAGCTTTAGAGTGTATGTTGGAGTGCAACGCAATTAGTATAACAAATACATACAAACATAAATATTTTGATACGAGGAGAAGATAGTTGGGGGTGCCGTCAAAATAAAACACAAATAACTTGAAGTAACTTATTTAATTGTACCAACATTTCGGACAGAATGAATACAGAAAATGAAAAATAAAATATAAACAGAATGACATTAAGTAAATAATTGTACAGAATGGAATTGATAAAATAAAGTGATGAAAGAAGTGGAAAATAAAATGTATACATAGATAATTGAATAAGTAGGTAAGATAAAATAATTATAATCTCCTGACATTATGATACATACATACAGGTTTTATCAGTATACACGTTCATTCCCCGTAACTTCTAAAAGGTTTGAATTTTTTATTACAGTGTTATTTGGTCTATTTTCTGAGACTATTGTTGATTTTCTAACTTTAATTGTGAATTTTCAATAGAATGGGATACTTTTTTTCCTCATTCTAATTACAAACAGGATTTTAAGATGGATCCATACAGGCACTAACCGCTTAAAACTGAAACAATTTTGTTTACAGATTTTGACGATTTTTGCCTAAAATGAGCGGGAAAAAGTACAGATAAAAATCATTTTATAATTTTCCTTAAATTACTTATAGGACCCTGACACGATAATTTGAGTTTCCTTGACCAGCTAAGAAGTCTAAAAGAGCTGTGATAAAGCCTCAATTACAACTTCTTAAACAAAATTTCATTCTCAAACGCTTTTGTTATTTTGGATTTCTCGATTTCTCACACATATTGTCAAAAAAATGAAAAATATTGATGGTTTTTGGGAGAATTACGCCTTCGGAACGGATCATATCGAAAAATATCAGAATTGAATACGTGTTAAAATCTGATTTACTGTCAGAATCCTTAAAATAAAATAAATTAATAAAAATAATAGAAATATTTAATATCATTAGAAATTAGATTAGGCGCGTTTAGTAAAAAAAAAAATAGTAACATTAATAGTGTTATTATTTTATTGTTACTTAAATTTAATTTTCTTTATCATGTCCATAAATTATTTTATTTTTATTCTTATTATGTGATCAGTTTTATTTTATTATATTTTTGATATAGATTCATATTTTTTTCAAATTCATACATTTTTTCTCTTCTTTTTTCCTTTTGTTTTTTCTTCTGTTTCTGTAAATATTCTTAATGCCCTTGATTCGTGGCAGATTGTATTAATTCTCTTCAGTAAAAATTTTTAAAAAAGTAACATTAATGATAGATATTTTACTAATTCAATTCTGTTTTTAAAATTACACTGACCATTACGTGATAAACGAAATCGTTTCAAACCTCTGACTTCCCTTAAATTACCTTACCTCAATTTGGTAGCTGAACGAATATCGCGATCTACAGAAGGTCTTATAAAGGAATGAGAGTGGTAGGAACAACCTTCAATCTTACTAACAAGTAAGTAACCACTTCAATTTTTGTTTTCCGAAAAAAAAATAATTGAACAACGAAAATTTTGTAATTAATGGCCTGTCAACTCAATTACAAAACGGAGCAATCTTATAGCAGTTGGTAAATAATTAACAAGCACGAAGGTCCCCCGGAGTTATGAACTGGCTGCCTGGGCATTATTTAGCTGCCAATGGAAATGGAACATTCCATTTTGTGGATTAATTTCCCTTAATATTGATAATGCAATTTGATGATATTTGGCCACCTTAATATTTATCGAATCCAATCGTTTCTTATCGATTATATGACCGAATGTCTTCTGAAAGCTTGTTTGCTTATTGGAGCTTAGCTTCCTTTAATCCAACTAGGTGAGGAGGGTTTATCCTGCAGGTCAGGGAACTATTCTGAACTGAATGAGATGGTCGAAATTAATTAAGTTATGCCGTAACACTTACATATCTCTTAATTTTGTAAATGTCTCAGATATTTTAAATACGTGATAATGATTTAATTTTTTTTTTTTTTTATTTCAATACTTTATGTATTAATAAATATTACAATCTGCCACTGTCAGACAATAGATAATAGTGATAACTGATCACATTTATATTAAAATAAAAAATAACATAAAATAAAATAAGAATACAATAAATAAATTAAGGAAAAAAAATACATAAAAATAAATAAAATCTCTCTCTAAATATATATAAACTGAAGGATATAAATCAAACTATATAAATGAAAAGAAAAATATATATATAATAATAATATTAATAAAATGAAAATAATCAGTAGTCACGTTTACACTTTTATATACAATATTTACACTATCGACCTAAGGATCCTCGAGCCCACTCTATTCCCCACGTATAGGAGTAGAGCAGGGCTCTAGATTCTTTGAGATCCCAGCGCATCCCTCGCACCGCATCACTGCTAATGAGCCAGTGGTAGCTGAATAAGTGCGCTAAACCCGCACACAGAACTATATATATATTTAAACTCTGAAGAGATGAATTCGACTCTTAAGTTCGTTACTAATATTTTAAAAAAAAAATATGATATCGAATCATAAACGTTAAAAAAACACGTTAAGAATCCATGAACTCTAGAACTCAAATGAATTATTTTGTAAATTGATGTTATATGAAGCATGTCTTTAACCGAATCACCAGACACAATTCACTTTTGGTTGCCTGGTTGGGTTGGAGTGGACTGTATAATTGAAAAAATGAGACATGATTAAATGTAATAAAATTCTATTGTTTTATGTTACAAGTAGTGTAGGGGGTGACCGAAAGAAAATATTTATGATTAAATGGTTAGTAAAATTTTGAATGACAGGGCTATGGAAATTGTAGATCGAAAATTGAGGTGGTTGTTGATGATGATGTGGATGTTAACTATTGCTAGATGAACTTACTCCATGGTTCTTTCTTCCCTCCACATTCTCATGCCTCTCTTCCCTCTGCTCCTGAGAACAACTCCAGGAGCTCTACTAATTCATGGTAGATTCCTGATGTTTAATTTAGGTATTCCCCGGAGTAAAAATTGGGGGATATTATCCAAATTAATTATTATATTGCTGGTAAGCTGGTTCAAATTAAGGAATTACTGATTATTTGCTGGTAATGATGGAGTGGACTGTATTTAAATAACTAGATATCATATGGTTTTAAAATGAAATAACCTCTATTCTCATCAAAGTTTTCTGACACAATTTGTTTTAAGATTTGAGCAAAGTGATTACAATATATATTAGTTGGTTAGTTTTATTACATTAATTGATGGAATTATTACATTTTACTTGTTGGATTATATGGAGCTTGAAGGTTGTAATGTGCATGTGATTATGGAAGTAGGGTTCTCTCTTCTCATCCTCCTGCCGCCACCGCTTCTCTCGCCTGAGTCGAAGGATTTACTCTCATCATTATGAGAAGAGACCTTATTGAAGAGTTCTGAACTCTTCTTCTCTGGTACAGGTCAGGGTGGCTTCTTTTGTGGTACTCACTCTTTTGTTTTGGGACCAAGATGGCTGCTCAGACTTCTTACTGCATATCTTTGCCACTAGATGGCATCATGAATTTCATTTCAGAAGTGAGGGGGCGCCTTACTTAAACACCTGATGAGAGACAAAAAGAAAGAATGGATTGCTTCTAGCAGGAGACAAGATGGCTCACTTCTCATTAGTCTGGGTTGCTTCTCTCCACCGAGAGCGCTGGAGGAGGCAAGCTTTTGATGCTAGTACACATGGGCGCTGGTAGTGCCTTTCTGATGGGAGCCCCCCAATTGAATTCAGACCATGGCGCTAGTATTGCCTACATTATGGCAGCCTTTCCAATTCAACCTTTCGGTTGCCGTAGGTTACCCGAAACAGATGTAATTCAAACATTTTGTCTCAACCAACGATTTGTAAGATACCTATGAATAAATATTTTTCAGACTACTAGAATTCTTTCGTGATGTCTCTTCAACGACACATTCGAGTTACGAGGTTCTATTTACTAGAGGCAGGCGATACTATTTAATTAAAATGTTTATGATATAGAAAATATTTAAATAACCCATATAGGCATAATAGTTATTAAAACTATCTCATGCCATACCATAAGCCTGACCTGGGTCAACATTAAACATTAACCCGCTGGTGCTAAGAGAGGACTTCTATTGTATAAATATTTATGGAGCTGATGTCAATGAATCTGAATTCCTCGGCTGGACACCTGATACCCAGCCCTATCCGATCCATCGACTATTCTCGTTTCTCTTGTTTTCTATCAACTATTGAACACTCGTTGTCTACCCGTACCTCACAGCTCCCAGTCCGTGAGCACTGTACAATATTCATATGATTTGAAACCATGGTTCGTAGCAACATAATTGGACGGCCAAGCTGTCTGTTAATCGCAATAAATATCTATAAGAACACCTCAAGAAGCGACAGAACCATAAATTTTTATAGTCCCAAGGGAACTTGTTCTGATACAAAAAAACTCATATTTTAGATTACAACACTAGAAAATTTACTTTACATATTTTAATGTATGTATATAGAAATAAAGATTCATCTCTTCTAACCTTTACAATTTTTGGGTGTTTAGTTGGACTTTTTGATTCCTAGATTCCGATTACTACAACATCTGCCTGACAACTCTAAACTTCCCATTTATAACAAAAAACTTTTATAAACTATAATAGATCAGATCTATTTGGACATACGGAATTGAGCTTTGGGGCTCCACCAAACTTAATAGTTTAATTTAATAATTCCTCCCATAACCAATCCTTACAATCAAAAATCCTCCATATCATAAATAAAATCCTCCATCAAAGTCCTTGATGATCCTTACGGCATAAATAAACTTATCCATAAATACCTTAACGTTGTATTCTTTGCTTAACTGTCCCGAAATAAATATATTTCCTTTTATTACAAAATCCTTATCCACTTAAACGTATTAGTTCTTACTCTCTCATCCTTAACAATCCCTGATAATTCTCCGAGGCGTAAATAAGATTTTAATTCAAATTCATATTGGACAATTTTTTTATCCAAAGTGTCTTGAAGGCGTAAATCTCCAAAAATTGTCAACAGTTTGTTAACTATTTTTAACGATTAACGTGAAATGGTTTGGAAAATCAAAAGAGCCTAAAGAACCATACCAATTAAGAATTTTTTTTATCGCAAGATGATCTTTTTAAGCAAAAGTTAATAGTAAATATTAGAAATTGTACGTGTTCTCTTGGATGGAATATTCTGCCATGATCGGGTTCACTGAGCCTGGTTATGTTTTAAACTAATAATTCAATAGCTAGCTGTTTTTTTTTTTTTAAATAAAGATGCCACATGTTTGTAGTCATGCGCTAGTAGGGATTTATTTAACATAAAAGCTTAAGTATTGTATGAGGATGAAACCACTACACGGAAACAATGCCAAATACATTTTATGAAAAAATGGACATGGACATTTTTGTAACTAGGCTACTCATATAAACAATTCCTATTTCTTTTGAAATAATTTATATTATCAAGAATTTTTTTAAAACAAAATTGATGAATTGCAGTACATCGGAAACGGTGATATCTGAACTATCTACAACAAAATATTGGGATATATATACATTTTTTAGAGATTAGTAGTTACGATCATTTAAATGAAAATATTTCCTTATTTTAGTTCTGTATAAATTATTTTAATTTTTTTGCATATAAATATAACCAGTAAGTGATATTTTGAAATTTTGAATTTCACGTACCTATATATAAAACATTTCTTATTCTTAGTAGTTTCATTAACTTGCCATGCGGTAAGTAAAGATAACCAAGACGTCCTAATGGAAGCCAAAAAGACAAATATTACAAGACCAAGTTGCCCGGAACGGTACGTAACTTTGATTGAAATGTAAATCCCTGCAGAACACAATTCGAGAACATGAGGCTTGAACTAATCTGGTACAGTTAGGCAAGTGGACCACGAATATGTTTAAACCTGCACCAGACATTTTGAACTGAATTTGTTCAACATTACAGGTATAAAACTATTAATTGGCCCTCCAAAAAACAATTTTCATTTTTAGAGGTGTTGTCTTTTATGTAATTTTGTCTGTCAAAGATTAAACTTTAACACGTAAAAATAAGTAATGCTAATTATTGCGTAGCTATAAGACAGCTTACTAATTAGTCTGATATGACATACAATATATTTACTACCAAAGATAATTAAGAAAGATATATTTTCCATTTTTTTTTCACTATAATTAGTTTTTCTCTTTATTTTTTATTACTAAGTTCCATTTCATCTCTTTTCTCTTTGTTCTATTGTCATATTTTTTTTCTTTCTGATCCTGTTTCATACATTCTGATTCACGCTGATTTATCTCATAATTATCTTTACTTGTGATCCATGAGGAATATTCGATTTATTATTGAAATTTTACCTTAATTTATAGACTTATCAAATATTAAAAATACCAGTAGGCAGGTATAAAAGATAATAAATAATGAGAAAACAAAATTATAAATAAATGAAAATGTTAAAATAAATTAAAATCAAATAGTAGTAGCTATAGTAATACTAAAGTTAAAATCAAATAAATAAGTTAAAGTTAAGAAAAAGTTAGAAATAATAAATAATTAAAAAAAAGATAAATACATTAAATAATATGAAATATTATAATAATAATACACAAATATTATTTCTGGCCCCTCGGACTACCCCATTGGTTACAACAGTAAAGGATTCCAATGGGCTCGCACCGGCTCCAATATGCAAGTCAATATTAAAATAATCAATAATTATTGGTGTCTTTCTTTTAATGGTTAGAAAATGTAACTCATATAGAGGAGTAAAAAAGTCTTTTAACATATAAAAAAAAATAGCTCAGTGAATTAAAACTGTACTGTCTAGTTTTCTAAAATCTGAATTAATCAGGATACTAAATAATTATGATTGGTTATTCTTAATTATTATTTTTGTTGTAAGTGTATCTAGCGTAAAATGTATGTACCTATCAAATATATTTTTGATTAATTTTATTTTCACTGTTAGCTATATTTGGGGAATATTTTAGAAGGAGTATAAATTAAAAATTGTCGAAATATATTGTGTTTTACTAGCTATTGAAAATTGAGAAATCGATATTGTTCTTCCAACAATATATATTTTTTTTTAATACATCGCAGAAACTATCTAGCATAAGTCGGAGCTTCAAAAACATTTTACAGCGGGTAAAACACTTAACCAATACCGTGTATTTTAAGTTATACTACTTGTACAGTCGTTGCTTGAAATATATCGACCTGTTCTTTATCTTTATATGTACGTTTGCAATCCTCTGCGTCTGATTAGTATACATACTGCTTAATACTTTTTGATCTTCCACATAATGTTACTCACACTAATGCAATATTCACGTTCATATTATAGCAAAACTAATAACGACAATTTTAAATAAACCTCGTAAGTATGTGTAGTAATTCTATCATATTCAAACCGTAAAGTAAATAATCAATATACTCAATAAAAAGAAAGAATTGCTCCAGAATCTTGTCAATGCACATACAATAAACGAATACTTGAAGGTAACTTAAGGAAGAACGCCATTACATCTTCGACGCAGGTACGGCCATCTTTACGCCGTAGCTCAGTGGCCGCAGTCATCGAAGGCTAATATATCAGGGACAGCCTCGAAGACATGGATGGCCCGATAATGAATGTCCTCAGGGATAGCGTCATCATTAGACCGAACCACTTTCGCCGAGATTTATGACTTGGGAATGAACCCAATCTTACTCCCCATTTCCTCGCCTACATCTGATCATATTGCAGCACTCTACTTTTCGATAAGTGGGATGATATCTCACACTCAGTAGGTCTCGAGTACTTTCATACATGTAAGTGTATGTATGCGTATAATATATAGAATAAAACTGTGATTGTTTTTTATTCTTGTTATGTATATAATTTTTAAATTATAAAGCATTGTATTAATGCGGTTCATAAGTTTGCTTCTTATTCTTTTTGATTGATATTTTGTAATAAAAAACTTAATCTATAAGAATATATAAGAATCCC
>NW_027107367.1:527311-584250 GCF_000696795.3 Halyomorpha halys | reverse complement strand
GGGGGAGAATTGTATTTGTTTTCAGGTAGAGTAAATAATTGATATTAAATAATAATTATTGACGTAGTATAAGTAATTGATTCAATATTGACATACCTATTTGAGCTATTATTTGGTAAATAATTTCAGCTACAGTGACTGTCAACATAACACAAATAAAATAACTACTAAACAGAGAGAAATAAAATGGCATGATATAAATAGGGCAGGAAGGAAATGAGTCAATTCATATCATTTCGTTTAGGACATGAAAACCACAATCTTAGATTTTTATGACGTTTTCTATTTGTTTCATGTACATTCCTTGTCAATAATAAAAATTGTTATGATTGTGAAATTGTTACAATATAACTTTTATTTTTATTATTCTTTTACCTTTATTGCTAATTTTACCACTATTATTACGTTAATTATTAATAAATTTTCTTATTATTTCTGCTGTATTACGATGTCCATCTCTATATTTTCACCTTCATTGAATCAAGTTTCTTTGTAGTCCACGTATTACGATAGATCGGTTTCAATTAATACGTTTTATTAATTTTTGTGTTATTCTGGGCCACTATCCGGATCAGTTTAGAGCATGATAGTAACTTCATCTTCACGAATACTGGAACAATTACTAAATGCAAAACATATTCATTCTTTTGAGTATGATTGTGTATTCACGTACGTATGTACACATATGGGCAAACATGAAGAAAAACAAACACATTATATGACTTGAAAGATATTAAGTCAATATTCGAAATAAAAAAATACAATGGAATTTACTTCCTCTCATTTTTTTTTTAGGATTTCTTCTGCGTTATATAAGTTCGAACTCCATAGCAGCTATAAGAAAGGTCGACATCAACCTCTGCCATTAACCTTTCTTTTCTACCTTTTTCTCCAGTAGCTAGTTTTTTTAAACTTTCATCTTCCTTTTACTTCAGCTCCCCCATTGTAGAAGGTTTCTCCAGCATTGTTCCCTAAATTGGGACACGTAGATTTATTGCTCGAAGACAATGGGGGCAATACATAAGAAAAATATGTATGCTTGATAATTTATTAGTTCAGAGAGAGCTCAAAAAACCTTTTTTTTTCTGGAACTAAAATACATAAAATATATTATTTTAAGAGTTAAAAGTATTAATAGTAGGATAATTATAAGCTGTACTATAGTATATAGCAGTCATAGTACGTATAATAATTACAGTAGCTCACCATTAATCTTTTAAACTATTATTATTTTCATATTGGATGAAGATAGTTATCGAAATATATCAATATTATTGTATATTCATATATATCAATATTCTTATATAGAAAGATATCAAAATAGTAAACTATTTATTGTTAACGAACGTTTCAGTTGGTACCAGAACGTTTCTTATCAGCACTGACGAAGCCCTGCAACGTGGGGCGAAACGTTGGTTAAAAATAAATTGTTTTCTTTTACTACATTGATACCTTTAGTGACTGCCACCCGGACTATCTTCCGCCAATCTTTTATTATTTTCTCTTATTATCTTTTTACTATTAGTTTATTATTACTGTACAAATATTATTATAATTAAAATTATGAATTTGTCATAAATGCTTTTATTTCGTTACTTGTTTCATTAAAAATATTTGTATTTATTCCTTTAAATTGTGTTGCTATTAATAGCTCATTATTTCGCTTTACTCAAAAACTAAAATATGGAGCTAAATGCGAGTGGAAACGCATTTCTGTCGGTTCAAAAACGGTTCCTATGCAGTTAAATAGTTTAAAAAATTGTGGATATTTGATTTTTCGCCTATAAGTCGTAAATGGTGAATCCTAGCGAAAAAAAATTATAATTAAAAATTAATGTACATCCTGCGTACTATAAATTAATATCCATAACAATAATAATTAAAATATTGTTGTAAATATCTTGCTCCGGTTGTTCATTGGCACCTATAGATGGCTTGAAGTGCATGTAAAGTCCATATGCAACCAGAATAACCGATTTACTTTACCACGATATACCACTTGACTGTATTATTAAGTTATGATATTCATTCGATGTACAATTTTATGATTTCAATTTATTATCATATACAATAATTTTTTTTACTAGAATAAAACGTTTAGGAGTTATAGCCCAAAGAATAAAAAACAAAAACTAATTTGTTGCTTTATTAAATTAACTAGCTAATTACTTTGGCTAGGTTTTTTGATAAAAATTAATTAAGTGGCTTAGTTTTTGGACCGCTAGAAATGGTTTATTTGCAGATGTATTTTTTACGGGCAGAGTTTTATGTATTTGACTAGTACTTGATATGTGATTTCCAAAGGTTGATGTTTTTGATCGGATTTCTCCGAAACCGGGGCTTGACGTAAGACTTTTCATCATTTTAACACTTAAAATATTATACTTTTTTTTTTTTTGCAATACTAGCTACTTGGGAGAAGGAGTATAATGGAAGAACTGAAGAGCCAGAAAAAAATCTGGCGGAAAAATTAAAGCTAAAAATACGGACCATATGTACCTTCTAGGGGCGTGGCAGATGAGTAAGGGGACTATGCTAGCCAACCACTAGCTGCCTTCTGCTTCAGTTTAGATTCTAATAGACATTCCTATTAACTTAAACGTAAACCTTTCTTACGTGGGAGTGGCCTTTTTAGCTTCACTTTTGCTTTGAATGAGAACAGAACTATGCTATCCCTCTTGGCTAGCTATCGATAAAAAAAAAGTTAAACATAAAAAATTATTATTATTTCTTTCTATTGTTTTTTTTTGGCTGATCTATAATATATCTTCACCGCGCTTCAAATTGTCTAGCTACGCCACAGAAGTTTAGTTTTAATATCCAATATTTTCTCTTCATGCCCTGAGCATCTACTTTTTTATCAATTTATTTTTATTAAAATTGATAGAGCGCAAAATTTTACATTTTCCAAACTATATTTTCTTAACTGATATTAATTCTCTTCATTCTTATTAACTTCAAAGTATTGGTTTATTTACCTCTTGCAATTTTTACTTATCACAATATTTTTTTTTCTTTTCAAACACAACACTAGATCTATAAAGCCACTATATCTTAACTTCAGAGGTATTGGTGTTATTTAAAAATTTATCAATTCCTGGAGTAAAACATTTTAGTACAATTATGCAGTATTTATCAAATTTCATACTTATCTTTTTTTTTTCTTTTTTTTTTCAAATCATTAGTGCATGGAAGAGATGTCATTCCCCATCATTCTTGTAACATTGTTCCTGCTCTTGCATATGGTGGATTATTGAAATTAGACAATAAAAACAGCTATAGATCTAAAAAAAAAGGTAAACAGAAAACATAAAACTTCTAATAATAATAACCCATTGGAATGTAATTCGATAGAAGGGGAACTTTTTATGGGAGTTGGCGGCAGTGTGGGTTCAAAATTGAATTTACCATATCTGCGGGCCAGTATTAAATATATTAAAAAAATTATAATTAAATAAACATTTGTTTAAAGGCTAGTAGTTAACAAAAAAAGCTTCAAATAGCTGCATAAGATATATCTCCAGATTATAAAATAATATAAGAACTTCGTGAATAAAAATAACATAAAACACTTCTTTAAGGAATATTTACAACAAAAAATTAACGATAAAAACAAATTAAGAATTAGTGACCTAACAAGAAAAAGTTTATGGTTTGGAGCTTTCTCAACTCACGATTTCTGACTTCGCAGCGCGATCTTGTCTTCCGTTTCGTCTTCGAAGAACAGGTGATTTTGTAAACGGTGCCCCTATGTCCCACTGAGGGCTGAACAACTTTTATTTACAGTCACTGTGACTAATTGTCTAAGGGGACTTGGTCCCTAAGACATATATGGACTGAGTGATCGCCAATGAGGACTTGGTCCGTTATAAGCCGTTATACACCTACTGTTTACCAAATTAATTCCTACTCTCCATTCTACTCCACATTCATATGAACAATACATATGTGTATAGGTACGTAAATAAATACCAGTATATAGGAGTATACATAATGTTAAGTGAGCGTATATATAATATACGTACGTTTAAAAATAAATAAACGAAAAAAGTGGAGAAAATTATCGGGGAGTGCAGTCAGCAAAAAATTTGGAGATATACAGAACAATGAATTGAAAATATAAAATATTTGATTAATAACCATGGAATTAGGCAGTAGTAGATTTATAGCAATATAAGATGAAATATAATATTATATAGGTAAGAAGATATGTAAGCAGTGTTTAAAAAACTAAATTATAAATATGCTGATTCACATTATTTTTCTATAGTAAACTATCTACACCTCATTTTATATAAAAAAAAAAATTAAAAAAATTTTTTTTGACTATAGTGGCCACAATATAGCACCAATATCAGATTGAAAATTTGCAACTATCCCTAGCCCAATGTTGGATACTTTATAAAGATTAGCTTCGTTTTGTTTGTACGTTATGTATTTTCGATGATAAGCCTGACGATGAAAAAAAAAAAAAAAGAAAAAATTGTAATATTCATAAAGTTAAGTGTGGTATTATGTGGCATCATTCTATATTAAGTGGATGACTGAAGTGACGGTTAAGAGAGGCTGCTAATCGGAAAGAAGGATCCCCGAGGACACTAACGAGGTGTAAAGAGGACCAGATAGAGGAAGTTTGTCCTGAGCAAACAGCACTGCCGCCAACTTGTCGAATTATTCATCAGGCTGTGGCAGTTAAGTCTCCTCAGCCAGCTACAAATTACCCTTCTACTCCTAGCCGTCCAAACCCTTCCCCTCTCTCTCCTCCCCCCTCTAACTATTTTTATATCCCTCCTTTAATAATGTCTGTCAGAAGCGTTTTATTTAACAGTCTCGTAAACGTAAAATTTCTTTCAACTTATCACCAGGAATAATGTAAATAAAATACAAATTTATAAATGCGAGTTGTTTACTGAAAACATCTGTGATATTTTCGAGCAAGAGAGATCTGTTTGTTTATATACTGGGTTACTATAAATACTCTGTCATTCTTATAAGTTCTAATCCACCAGTTGTTATAACCTACTACATGTTATAACATTTCAATGCATCATTACACTAGAAACCAAAAGATATACAATTTTGCTTTCTTACATCGGAATTTTTCTCTTAAATTTTCTACCATCTGTACATGTTAGGAACAAACAACCAAAAAAAAAAACAAGTGGGAACAAATTCGATTTCGGGTTGCTAGTCAAATTAGTCTTCAGACATAATCGATCAAACTGTTAATCCAATTTTCATTAAATTTTCGAGAACTCTTAATTCTAATTTCAGGTAGCTTGATTAATGAACTATTGGAATAATCCTTCGAATTTGCCGACAGTTATAGTGAATTCTCACTATCCCTAACCAATCTTCCTCACCTTCCGTCAAATCTCAATTTATTCTCTCTGAAATTGTTTTCACACTTCAGTTTTCTAACAATCTAGAACTAAGCTTTGACTTTTAAAACACTTGACCAACTTCAGGTAAGTTTATAGGAAATATGGTTTTTCTCCTATATCCATGGGTTTACCCAGAGGGGGGCAGGAGCGGGTAGCTGCCCTTCTATAAGAAAATAAAAATTATTAATTTAATAAAAGTATTTTATTTTTTCAAGCAAATACTAATTGAAATAACTAATAAAGCACAGCGGCAATTATATATAAACTTCTTAAAATTTTGGTTTTAAAATTTGGTTTCATTCTCCTTTCCGTGCTGATTGTTGACTATGGTTTCCCCCCCCACTAGTTTTGATCCTGCGTACGCCCTTGCTCACATCCCTCATTTTTTTTTTTATGAGGGGAGAGGAGATATTTAAAGTCCTTCACACCTTTATGGCCCTTTCAAATAGAGTTTGAAGGTTGAACATATGTATGTGAAGCAAAATCTATAGCTATAAACAAAATGATTAAATACAATTGAATAAATATCTTGCATGAATTGTACGATATATTTTATATTTTAGTATAAAACTAAATTCTATAAAACAAAAATTAAATTTGAAAACTGACTCTAAAGTGTTAAAGAAAATGAGAAGTGACTTCAGTTGGTTTTAAAATTCTATTCAATTTTCTCAAATGTTACTGAAATCGTGAAATCAATTTTTATCAGACCTTTTATCAGTTATTTTATTTTATTTTTTTTTTTTTTATTTGAATAAAATTACTTCAAAAGTATACTGGGACTTAAGCAACGATCAACCATAGTCGAGGAAATGAATAGTTATAAAATGAGAGAATAGTTGTCGGATATAACTCGATACCATAAAGTTATACATACTTTTGCGAATTGAATTCGCAATTAGAACTGAGAAATCAAATAATTTAAAAAATATAAAAATAAAATAAAATATCTAATTGGAAAACAACTGTTGACTTCCGTACGCTACGGTCGCTCAAGAGAAAAACAATCCTTCGAGATCAAAATTCTTTTAAAAAAAACTCACAGTAAATATATAAATCCCCATAAATACAATGAAGAAGATAATCGTTATAACAGTGTTTCTTATAACCAACACCGAAAGCGCTGGTGGTGGATCATCCGGAAAGTACTAATAGCTGAAGTGATTGATCAGTTAAATTTCGTAAAAAGAATTTATTAAATAAACTGTCGCCTCTACTAAATCATTGAATAAATGATGTTCTAAAATAATTTTTCATTTTTATTTTTACAGGTTAAAGAGTGCTTGGAATTTCCGAGATTCCTCTCAGTCCGAGCTGTAAGTAGCAGCTGAACAGACAACGCCTGGAATTCCCAACAATTTTACCAGGAATTCTGTGCAACACAATTTTAATATTTTATTATGTTAATAAATTTATTTGATGACATTGCGCTTTGTTTTTTTGTTTTTTTTATTATTAACACAAGCTTCAAATGATCCACTTTTTCTCTCAACTATTTATTTTAAAACATTTCCAACTTTCAGCCCTTAGGGCATTCTCATGGAGACAACCTATAAAATTTATTTTCATTTATAATCATAAAATTCTTTCTTGAGACTGGCAATTTTTTACTAAATAATTCACAACATTATCCACATTATAGTCTCAAAACTTTTATTGTTTTTACACGTCCAACGTTTCGGCCAATTCGGCCATCTTCAGGGACAATCTGCTTAATTCACTATGAAACATATTATTTAATATTTTTCCAAACACTTCATACAGGCTATTCTGCCCAGGTCAAAACATTTTTATCCAATAAGTCAAAAATCCATTAAATTTCACAGTCAAAAATATTTTTCATTTTACCACTATCATACACTTTTATTAAACTTTTATTTTCATATTATTATTACATTATTTCCTCGCACAACACTAATGTTTTTGAATATATCTTAATCATTGATATTATAATTTCTTGAATTGTCTGTTTTGCAGGCTAATTGCCCATGTCATATCTTTAAAACCAAAATAAATATTAAAATAAAGATAAGAGATGATTTAAAATAAACAGTTGAGAGAAAAACTGGATCATTTGAAGTTTGTGTTAATAAAATAAACCACTCTCAAACAGTATAATAAATCATTAATTTAATTGTTTGTTTTTTTCTGCAGAACTTGTTTTCATATTCTGATTAACTCCTACAATTAGTGTGTTAAAAAAAAAAAGTTCTTCAAATAAGTTTATTTTTATATATCTAAAATCAATGATGATAAAGAAAAATTGTAATTAATGGGCATTTTTTTTAAATTTACTACTTAATTCATAAGTTTTAAAAAGGATATTAAAAAAAAAAAATTGTCTTCCTCTGCAATAGTGACTCTTGTGTGTCAAATATATGGTGCGACTTGACACGGAATGCTAGGGACTTCTGGTACCTCCATATCAAGTGGAAAAATAATGAATTGCAATAGTTAAAAATAATTAATGTATTAAACATATGACTAATTAGATGTTATATTTCAAGCTAAAGAATGATACCGAGGTAACAACAATGGATTATGATGATTTTCCATATAGGCTAATATATTGAAACTTGCAGAAAGGTCACCTATACTTCTAGAAATTAAGAATTTTTTTGTAAATAAGGTATTGTAACTGTTGGGATATATAATAATTTAATAATATAATAATACTGAAAGAGGTAGATCTCTGGAGCAACAAAAAAGGTTATTCAATCATTAGTCTTAGAGGGAGTTGAAAAAAACATACCCAAGTACAATATGATTTTTTTGACAAAAATCAAGTTATTTGCTACAACTCTTACAACAGAATACGATTGATTGATCTAGTTGATCCAAACAACACGTCACTAGGGAAATTTTAAACATTAGTTTAAATGAAGTTTACGATGGTGCATTGAGTAATTGCTTCCTATTTATAAAAATGACGTGAAAAAAAAATACACACAAAATATTTGTTTTTCTTTTTTTTAGAGGATGACTTTGTCCTAGAATCCGATTTTACTTAATGAACCGAAAAATGACTACATCGCATTGGACATTCCAGGATTAGGTGCGTTGGACAGTAAATAGAGAAGGCTAGAAAAAATGTACTAAGTGAAGATTTTATTACCCAGTGAAAAACAAATTAAAATTAAAAATAATTGTAGAGATTAATAAGGTGAGCATGGACAACAAACACACATATTTATACAGTTTGTCCAATAAATGAGTGGCCATATTGTGGGAGCAGATACTATAATTTAAGAGAAACAAAACAGTCGATATGACCCATAGTTCGATTCTTAGCCGTATGGGATAAAAATCAAATTTAGCTCCCTTATAAGATGAAAGAAGTACCCAATCAAACAGAAAGAGAAAATTTCATATAAATATGGTGGGTTGAATAAAAGAAAATAAGCGTTCCATGACATTATGAAGAAAATTACAGTTTAATATTTCTAAAAATTGTAGGACATTTGAAGACACTATTCAATGGCTGAGTTGAATTATCCCGGTTTTAAAAAAAAACTTTTTCATTTACTGAGACATAATTTGGCACAAAAAAATCATTTCTTTTACTGTTCAATAGAAAGGGTTTTATAACCGCAAACTTTGACTTATCCTTAGTTATACTTTTATCGTTTATAGTTGCCCACGCTCATCGGAGAAGGGGGTGAGTTAAAGGAAAATAATAAAAAAATTAATATAATCGAAAAGGGAAAAAAAAGACAAAACAATAAAGAAGAAATTACTCCTTAGGCGCCACGTTGTTTTTTCTTGGAAATAACGAAACCCCGAAGAATCATGCCCAGAATATTACTAAGATATACCCCTGTATAAAGAATTGTTGAGTTATGACCATTGGCGAATACCTTTACATGTAGATAACAGAAAACCTAGGGGTGTTACCTACCCACCTGTTGACTTATCGTAGTATTCCGTGAAAAACAACAAAAAAAAAACATGAGTAAATTAACAAGTTGAAAGCAGAGAAAGAACAGAAGAACTATATGTACAAAAGTTTAATAATAAGAAGAAATATATGTACACAGAATGAAAAAGGGGAAAAAAAAGGATTCTTATTAATTAATAAAACAACTAAAACTTATAGGTTGACTTAACCTTAACTTAAATGCTTAACCTTAATAACTATGTTTACATTATTATCCAAAAGAGTATAAAAGTGAATATAAAATAAAAACAAAATAAAATTTAGTTTAAACTCCACGTAGTCCTTGGGTGCACTCCTGGCAGAACAGAAGGTTGTCCGATAGTTCCTTTCCGTCTCACCTTCCCCAGAAGTTTTAAGATGATACCTGCTACAACTCTCTTATCCAGAACGTGCTGAAGAAACTTCACTGCACTATATCTCCACTTCTAGTGTTAATGACCGTCCAATGAAGTAGAACACCATAATTTTGAAAAAAACAAAACACATACGATGACATTTCTCATATGGTGCTATTTCGTTTCAAACAGTAAAGCCAGAGGGCCTTTAAGCTATTACCACTTCACATTGAACAATCGTACCGTGTTCCAAAATCAAACTGTCACCTTCACAAAACCAAAGCCCACTCGTCTGAACATGCGTGTTACAAAATCAAACTGTTGCCTTCACAAAAACAAAACCCAACAGTCTGAACATATCTGCCGTGTTTTGTTTTTCCCATGACATCCGAAACACCTCTTGTCTACACAGATCTCACCAGTGGTTTTTATTTCACCATGCCAACCGTAACAGGTTTCACGAACGATTATACAACAGGAAGACATTAGTTATTTTCTAGATATTTTTTTAACCATTTCCTTCTTTTTTTTTAATTTTGGCTTCTTCGTATCCTTAATTGGTCAATTAATTAGTGATTACTCAATACACCATCGTAAACTACATAAACTTTCCTTCAAGACAGATGTGTGAATTAATATAATATAATATTAATAATATTTATTTTTATTATCTTATGTAACTAATCAGCTATTATTCTAATCAATTAGACCGCATATGATCCAATAATGGGCTCGAGATATATGAATGATTATATTGACCAGTAGAAAGCGTATTGAATGCCATCCTGAGGCTAAAGCGACCAGTATCAACAGCCAGATAACACTAAATAAAGCCATCAAAGAGATATTCCGACAAATAGTGTAAATTTACGGGGTCCTGTGATAGCGGACAGATTACAAAAGTTTATGATGCCAGTAAAAGCGGGCTGTAGAGCCCTACCATTATCCACTTTTATCATGCCCCTGACGTGGGGTGTATATCACAGCCCGATTTGGCTAATGTGCTTAGATATGAAAATAAGCTCCAATTGGCCAAGGCATATCGTCGGGTTCAAAATTGCAGCTGCATATTTCGAGGTTGGTATCAGATGTTCTTGATATACTTTGAAGTATCAGATAAAACAATCGTTAATTGAGGAATTTTTCATCAAAAGTTAATATATCCACTTCTCAAAAGTCCAAAGTTCTTCAAAATTCTAAAAATAAAACGTCCAGTTTACTTAATAATTGAAATTTTATATTGTAAAATATATGTTACAGATTAAAATTTTCGATTAAGATTTATCTATGTGAGTTACTTCCTTATTATTTTTTAATAATAATTTTCCAAAAGTGGATATATTGACTTGTGATGAACTGCTCCACTATTATTGTTAATACAGATGAAAATATAGAACCATAACTACGATTCAAAACTACGTGTGACCCATGATGAGACAGACAAAATATCTACATCATAGACTTATTTTATATAAATTTTGTTTCTAATATATTCAATAGAAACATTTATTTTATTATAACACATTTTGTGAGTGCATATTTGAAATTGGATACATTTATTTTAATGGGACGCGTTTTTTATGTTTTTATACACATTTTTAAATTGTAATATATCGATGATTTTTTTCATTTAGCAATAAAAATTTTAATTTAGGCTTCATCAAGACAAGAGCCACAAAACCCGAACAAGCTGTTGATATGAGGTGTGCAATGTTTGGTCTGTTATGATGAGTTAATGATTTTCACTCCAAATAAACTCTGGATTAGCATGATGTTTAATGGTTTTTTGGCATGTTATCTGAAAGTCAATAGGCTTATGAATTTTTCAACAATGAAAAATAGTTAATATATCTTTTTACTTCTTCTTGGTTATAGTTGAATATATAGTAATGAGAGATGTTACCATCGCGAAAAATTTCAATTTCAAGCTTTCCACGACAATACACCTTTTTAGATCCTCCAAGACCAAATAGGCAAAAATGTATATAAATGCAACAATCTAGCCCAAAAAAGGAAACTCGAGTGAAACTGATATGAAATATTTATAGCAGAGATATGACACTTAAAATCAACCAAGCAGTAGTTATATAATCGATTTTACATTTTTTTTTTCAAAAACCGCTCAAACGATTTCGATTAAAATCAGTACGTATAAACATTAAAATTAAATAAATTAAAATCAGTATAATCATGTACTTTTTAATGAAAGATGAGTAATATTCTCAATGAAATGATTTGGAATGCCGAATGTTTGAAAACTCTTCCTCGGAAGTTAGTTTATTATTTGAAAAAATTAACCATCTTCCTTAGTTAGTAGTTTTAAAAAACGGATAAATATGAACTATAAAAGAATTTGATAATTAATTAAAGGATAAAAAAGGAGAAATAGAGACAGAAGTTAAGAGAGGCTAGGAAAGTCGGCGCCTTTTCTATCCCTATCTCAACCACATATACATAAAAAAATACTGTTCGTATATTTGTTTTTCGCATTTCAAGAAATCTTTTAACACGAATTTTCTTAGTAACAAAAAAAAAAAGATTCGAAAGTTGTGTAAAGGGCTATTTTTTTTCTAATAATTTTAGTAAAATTAATTTTCATTAACAGTAAATCGAACGGAGATAACATTCAACGAAATTACTTGATACCGCTTTAATAATTATTAAAGATAGGGAGTAACTCATTATCGAGATTCACACAACATAAATTTGAAACTGGGCCACGCGTGGAATAAAAGCTGCTCATAACCCCGGTATCGGAAGCTTGCTAGGAATGTGTTCTATTATATCAGCCATCCTTGGAATAGTTTAAGCAATAGTGTCTTAAAACTGTTTATCTAAAATTATAGTTAAGAGGAATTCCAAACAATGGAATAACAAGTAAAAAAAAAAGGCAAACAATGAAAATTAGATGAGTCAATATATATTTTAATTCGTCATCAATAAATTTAAATGTCAAAATATTGATTTCTTATGAATAAATAAGATATTAATTTTTTTTTAAATACTCTCTCCTGATTGTATGTTTCAGCTATTATTTAGTAGTTACAGAAAAAAAAAGCTGCCAAGTTGGACTCATCCCTAAGAATACACATCTGCAAATAATTTTAAAAAATACTTAGTATCGTAACGGTGAATAATAACAAATTGGTTATAGTAAAAGAAATTAAGGCAAATTTGGCACAAAATTTAATGATCTTTAATTTGTTCTATTTATAAAGGATATAGGATCTAAGGTTTACGATTTAAAGGTAATAAAATTTTTAAAAAAACCATTTGTTACTTGAATTTATTAGGTATTATATCATAGAATGATTAAGAGTTTTAGTGCTACCGGAAAGTCTTTTACATTTTACGTATAGTAGAAAATAATTTTCAAGATTATTTGTTTTATGGGATGAGTTTTGAAATGAAAATGAAATGATATGAAAAAATAATTTTATTCTGGGACATATGTCCCCTAAGAATAAATACATGGATAATACATTAAGGTTTTGGTCTGGCAAGCATTTACAAGTTTTCAGATAGTAAAATTAAATTAAAGACTGATCTACATGACTATTATAAGGCCTATCTGGACATACGGAGTTGAGCTTTGGGGCTCCACTAAACCATCAAATTCCTCCAAAATCCAATCCTTACAGACCAAAATCCTTCATAATATCCATAATGCTCCTTACTTTGTCACAAATCAAGTCATCCATCAGGACCTCAATGTTCCATATGTTGCCGATTTGGCCAGAACCAGATACCGTTCCTTCCATAATACTTCTCAACCACCCAAATCCACTTGTTTCTAACCTGGCTTCTCCTTCATTACCTAATAATCCTCCTAGGCGTCTGAAAAGAAGATGGCCTCGAGATCTTCAGTATATGCCTATTTATTTGATTACAATGATGCGGAGATTTGGTTAAACAATAAGTGGAGGAATAGGTGTTGTTTAAAGGAAAGAATGGATGAGGTTTGGCGAATGGAGATGGAAAGAGAATTCGAGAAGGAGGTTGCACGTATGACGAAGGATTTGCTAAAGAAGGCGGTTCTATAGGAGGGCATATATAAATCAATCGGTTGGGATCTGGTGTTTAATGAGTGGATGGATGAACGAAGAGTGAGGAGATCAAGGATATAGGTAGGTCTTTGATTTTAGGAACTTGGAATAGTAAAACACCAAGGAGGTATTGCTTTCCGGAGGTTCGATAGAGCCACTTCAACTCAGTTGATTTATGCATAGGACTCGTGTTTTATAGCGTATGTTCGTAAATAATCAGCTGAAATTAAATTCACGAGGTAAAATTTGAATAAAAACTATAAATCAATATTGAATATGCTAGAATTCATACACGCAGTCCAATTTTACCACACGAAAAATATATTTTTCCACAAATTTGAGGTTTGTAGAAGCCCATCTTCTGCTGAATTTAATTTTAGTGGCATTTTAATAAAAAAAATAACAAAATAAGAAGGTCGTTGGAAATTGGGGCCAAGAAAGAAAGAATAAAAACAGAAAAGTGTAGACTTATATTACAAGTTGAATATTTAAGTTTGTACTAACTTCGAGGACTCTACAATTTGCTTGTATAAGCCGAAGATAGCACTAACAGTATGTGTGAACTTTTATAGAGTACACAGGTGACCATCGCTTGGCACATATCTTAATGAGGGCTATAATGTGCTTTTATTGTTTTAATTATATCTATAAGCAAAATTACATATATCAATGAAAGCGAAATGAAATAGAACTAAGAAATAATAATTATAAACAAAATAGGAAATAAATAGGAGAATGTGAACCAATTGAATACTAAAATTTATAAACTATAAAAAACTGTAGTAGATGAGCTTAAAATACATTCATTGCATTTGTTTATTATAAATAACTGCACAAAGGGAATGGATATTAATAAAACAGCTCCTTAATTAATTAATATTCCGACGGTATTGGTTTGCGGTTTACCAACTTCGGAAAATTATCATTTGTGGTTTCCATCTTGAATAAGTTTCAGCAGTTGAACAACAGAGTAAGTTTCTAGTTCTGTGCTGCCCGGACTTCTGCTTATTACTAAATTTAATTCAGTCCAGGGCCGAAGTTGGTTCGAATATCAAAACTCTCCAACTTGTGTGTCCTATCAGTTTAAAACATCATTAAAACGACCTTAATGCTAATAACGTTATGATAGTTCATTGCTGTTATTATTATTAATATTATTCATCACATTTATTGTTTTTATTTATTCCTTAGTACACTGAGGGAAAGACTTTCCTTGCAGTTTGGCTGCATGCAAAATGTTTTTAATGTACTAATAATAGGTTTACCAATGGATACAAAATAAGAAGATTATAACTGTAACAATATTAGAAAAAATATTAGGATCATTAAAATGATAATACTAATTATGCTTGAAGATAGGGCAATGTTCTTGAAACATCATTAAATGGAAAATATTCTTAATTAAGATGAATTTTACTAATTCCTGACTCAAGTGATAATTTGCATATCCAACAGGTAAAATTTTTTTTATCTAATAAAGTTTGTTTATCTGATTTTATTGAAAAATAATACATATATACAATTGGTGCCTCTTAACATAGAAGCCATCATAAGTAATGTCTGCTAATTTTGACATTTTTAGATTGCAGATTTAAAATTGTCATCAAGACTGATCTACATGACTATTATAAGGCCTATCTGGACATACGGAGTTGAGCTTTGGGGCTCCACTAAACCATCAAATTCCTCCAGAATCCAATCCTTACAGTCCAAAATCCTTCGTAAAATCCTTAATGCTCCTTACTTTGTCACAAATCAAGTCATCCATCAGGACCTCAATATTCCATATGTTGCCGATTTGGCCAGAACCAGATACTGTTCCTTCCATAGTAAACTTCTCAACCACCCAAATCCACTTGTTTCTAACCTGGCTTCTCCTTCATTACCTAATAATCCTCCTAGGCGTCTGAAAAGAAGATGGCCTCGAGATCTTCTCCTCTAGAAATGTTATTGGAGTTCTATCAGTGGGTAGATTCTCCACATGTTTTTATCATGTCACTATGTCACCAACAGCAAATTTACTTGTTGTATATATGTGTATACAGTTGTAAATATCAACAAATAAATTATTAAAAAAAAAAAAAAATTGTCATCAAATGAGAAAAATATATTTTTTTTTATTCTATCTTCTATATTATTATCATCATTATTTATTATTTTAATCAACAATTTTCCAGGGCTAAGATTGATGAAAATCGCTGTGGTCCAAATTTCAGTTACTAGTTATATTATTATAAGCTCATAATTTCCAACAGTTCGGTAACACTGGTGGCTTATCTGTATTTAACTGAAGGAAATAAAAATATATAAATCTTAAAAGGGGACCACTAGTTAGAGATTCTAAGAACCACCAAATCAATTTATTTTAGAGAACTATTAATATTTTAATAGTAACACTTGAGACTTGTAAACCTGAAATATCAATTTCAACGAAATATATTCACATATGTAAAATAAATAATTTTAACCACCTTAAAAAAAATTCCCTTTAGTTGTAATGTTCATTAATTATTTCAGGTTAAAAATAAAAGACATAAATCATAGTTTAGTTTCGCCTTTGTTTAATATATGTAATTTAATGGTGCTTTAGTCACATTGATTGAATTTATTTCTTTGACGTCCCAAAGAATCTAAATGAATATGAAGTCATAGTCAAATGGCAAAAGTCATTCGGCATTATAATCGTAATATCGGTATAATTCAATCAGATTGGCGATGCCGCGGAGGTGAGATATATATTCAAGAGAAGGGAGTTAATAGTCGTATGCCGTGCCGAAGACGATGGTATCTGGTGTGAAGGTCTGGAGATTCAATAAGGAAGAGGCTTTACTGCGCTAGGTCACGGAATGTGGAGCATCGGCCGCAGAGCTAGGCGGGACTTGCGACTGGACTTTTTTCGCAAGTTTCTTTGATCTTGTAGAGGAGTTCATGATGTATGATATCATCGTGAATATGAATTCCGAACATGAATTTGATTCCTGTTATCCCTTAGGATATTTATTTTGTCGATGGGACTATAAAAAAAAATAGTGAGATCTGAATAGATACTTGACTTGAAAATTCCATTGAAATTATTTAAAAATTTATTTTGAAAATATTAGTTTGAAAGATCTGCACTGTGGGAAAGTGGAGAAGAGTTACGGGCTATGAATGGTCCAATGCCCTGAAATTGAATATAAACTATGCACCCCTACGTGAAGTCCCAGGTGTCAGCGGAAAGGATAGAGAAGTTGGGTCCCTCTTTCGGAAATGCAACAGAGAACCGGAAACACCAGCACATTTGCTGGAGAAATGCCCCAACAACTCCCTCCTCATAACACGCCGACATCATAGAGTGAAATACGAGTTAATGAAGCTCCTAAAAGAAAGAGATTTTGCCTGCTTTGACGAGGTCTACTGCGTAGATACGGATGGATCCACAAGATATGCGGATATAGTTGTTTTTCCTAAGAAGGGGAAGTCGGCAATCATTCTGGATCCCACTGTGAGATATGAAAATAACGACCTTGGCCAGGCAAATAAGGTAGATAGGGAAAAGAAGGAAATCTACGATAAATGTATCCCTTTCCTCAAGGAGAAGTTCCGTGAGGGCTTCGGAGAACGAGACATCAACGTGATAGGCCTCTGGTTCGGAGCCCGTCGAACTATTCCCAGCACAACTAGGAGCTTCACGGAGGAGCTCGGGGTCGATGTCCAGGACGTGGCTAGGTTGACAGAAAACATAATACTTGACTCCCTGGGAATCATACACCACCACATGCCCACATGCATGGAAATTAATGAGTATGGGAGTTTATCCAGAAGTGGGATGGCATGCATGCATCGCATATCTTATTTGTTGTTTTAGTTATTATTTTTTATTATTTTAAATATTTTAATATTTGTTATATAGGGGAATTTGTTGATCAAATGAAATAGAAGGGTTGTGAAATGGAAGGGAAAGAAAAAGAAAAGAATAAATCAGGAAGGCATCAACTCAAGATCGAGACAACCAGAGGAAGCTAATCTAAAGTGTGGAGGCTTGACTCGGAAACGGGTTGTCTCGCGACTATATATAGGTTTTTTAAAAATAATTGAAAAGTATTTTGATTGAGAAATATTAAATTCTTATGGATCCATATGATCACTTAAAGACACAGGTACTAGAGATACTATGATAGATTCACTCCATATTTACAGAAAATATAAATGAATTATAACAAACAAAGTGAAAACAATAGACATGATTTTAGTAGATCTCAAAAATGCACACGATAGTGTACCACGCTCACAGTTATAGGGAACCTTAATAGTTCATGAGCTCATGAATAGAAAAAAGTCGGTTACTTTACCCTCAATTTTTGATTACTTTAATGAAAACTATGTATAATTACTAGTCAAAATTTATGAGTCTGCCAAGTATGGGTAGGGGGAATAAAAAATGGCGACTTCATAAAGACGTTATTAATAAATAATTTTTCATTCGGAGCTCTATATCCTTAAAACTACTAAGAACAATAGTAAAGCTAAGATAACATCATTTAAAGTAGAGTAAATTTGCTAAATTGCAAGCCCTAATTGGGCTGTTTACGTTGAATAGTTCTCGAGATATAGATTTTTAAACAGCAATATTTCATAAAAATGTTTTAAAAAAAACGTACTCAAAAATCAGTAGTTAGTGAATTTATTTTGAAAAATCTATATCTCAAAACCCGTTTGACGTACTGATGTCTGTTTGCACCCAAATTAAAGCTAGTTTGATGGACTATAAACTAGTTTAATACGTTTAGTCGTAGGAGTAGTAAATTTAATGATATTTGTTAAAATAAATTGATTTATAGTTATTCGGAAAAATTTTCATTTGCCAAATTTATATTCATATGCGAATATCATAAAAACTACTATCCCTACGAAGGTAATTGTCCCAAACTACTTTATAGTAAGTTAAATTTCCATTATTTTGAATGCTGGCATACATATGTGGGTCTTATGGATCTAGAGATATATTTTTTCAAAAATCAAACATTATATACGAACAACTAGAAATTAACAGTTTGTGATTTTATTTTGTCAAATACCATAAAAACTACTACTCCTACAAAAATATAAAGTAAATTTAACTAGCTTTAATTTGAGTGCTGGCAGACATCTGTAAGTCTTATGGTTTCTGAAATAAAGTTTTCTGTAAATCAAACATATTGTCCGAACAACTATAAATAAATTTATTTTAGCAAATATCATGAAAATTCCTATTCCTACGAAGATAAAGTTCATAAACTAGTTTGTAGTACGTTAAACTAACTTTAATTTGAGTGCTAGTAGACTCTTTGACTGCTAGAAGCTCTTTATTATCTAAAAAAAATTAAAAATGGGAAAGGATCTCTGTGTTGTCTACAGTGTTCTAATTACACATTAATTCATTCTTAAAATACTCGATATAATATGTAGAGAAAACTAAATGAAGTTAAACGACTCCAAATTAGGTTTGTGTTCTAGTGGAAAAAAAAAAAACAGGACTCAAGGAAATCCCGATTTCTCCTTCAACTGCATTACAAGTATTGAAAGCCAGTTGAGGGCGTAATAGCCAAAGACGAACGCTCAGGACATAAATGGAGGCCTAAGAAGATCTTGTAAAGAAAACAGGAGAGTTAGCAAGTACTGGAGTTCTACGACCTTTGAAATAAAAAATTACCATTGAAAAACACTAAATAGTACAATGACCTATGGAACTTATTTAAAATTAATTTATCAACTGTCAGCTTTATTTGTAATATGATTTATTTTTAAAAAAATTAAATCTTTAACACTACAAGCCATGAAGGGTCAGGAATGCCGAACTTTGTAAGGTATTTGAATCAGAATCAAGCTAGATCGCCAGATTTTTACCCAATCAATAGTACTTACTTCTTGAGGCTGGGTGAACCCCGGAGTACTCCCGAACTCACAGGCCTGGGCTCACGGCTACAGGGATACTGAAAATAATTATCTGTCACTGAAAATAATTTAAATCCGGGTCCTTGGAGATAGTGGTACAGTGGATATGATTTAAAATATAACTATTAATTATTTAATTAATTATTAGCGGACAAAAACAATTGTTAGTGAAACATGGTTGATATTAGATATTTTTATTGCTTCAGAGCAGTCTGGAAAAATATGTTTACTATTAGTCATACCCTTTCCTCAGACTATAATCCTGTTATCCTTTTGATACATTAGAGCTTCGTTCCTAAGCCCTCTCCACCCTCATTGATTAAAGGACGAATTGACTGGGACAAATTTCGTAATGATTTAGAAAACAAACTGGATTTAAAAACTCCATTTAAGACTAAACATGACATTGATGAAGCAATAAAGCCTTTACAGAATTTGCATATACGACAACAAGACGACCAGTAAAATTAATAATAACAAGAGCACTAATTTGCCACAGCATATTCGTAACTTATTAAAGGAAAAACGCAGAGCAAGAGCGAAGTGGCACAGGACTAGATACTCAACAGATAAAACATTTAATATTACATTGACAAACAAACTCAAAACAAAACTTTAAAAAATTCAAATTACAAAATTTAACTAACGTAACTCAAAACCTCACGACTACTGACAAATCTTTCATCAAATTCCTGAATCCAATCCTGACAGTCCAAAATCCTTCGTAAAATCCTTAATGCTCCTTACTTTGTCACGAATCAAGTCATCCATCAGGATCTCAATGTCTCATATGTTGCCGATTTGGTAAGAACCAGATACCAATCCTTCCATGATAATCTTCCCAACCACCCAAATCCACTTGTTTCTAACCTGGTTTCTCCTTCATTACCTAATAATCCTCCTAGGCGTCTGAAAAGAAGAAGGCCTCGAGATCTTCTCCTCTAGAAATGTTATTGGAGTTCTATCTATAGGTAGATTTTCCTCATGTCTGTACCATGTCACTATGTCAAGCAAATTTACTTGTTGTATATATTTTTATACAGTTGTAAATAACAATAAATAAATTATTAAAAAAAAACAAAACTGTTAGTCATACAAATACAAACGTCTTACGATGTTTTAATAAAGTTATTTGCTGATTACAAAGGTACACAAACAGATGTTGCAGATTTCTGTGTTTTCGTCTGCAGAATAGTACTTAATGTAAATAATAATAATATTGTTTCACATTATTAGTATTTTTTTTCGTTGCTAATATAAAATCGCTCAAGTTTCTTCATTATGATAGAACTTTTCAGAAGCTTTTAGTGAAGTAAAAAAAAAAAATTAGAAATAAGAAAATGTATGATGAAAGGTTGAAGTGGTTCTAATAGAGTTGAAGATTCTCAAAGGCTACCGAAGTTCCAGGGGGAAAACGATTAATTACGGAACTGGTAAAATTATTAATGAAGGTCTGGAAGAGGAATTAAAATGAGAGCTGGCTGAAATATATTTCCAAGGAAGGCAATATTGAGCTCCTGTTCGAGCGCGGAATAATCGTTTCATTTCCTTCAAAACTAGTTCCTCAACTGTATTAGACGGATATTGACTATGAGAATATTTTCTGAAGTAGATAAAGAGTGTACTCAAAAGTTGTGTAGCTTTTACATATAGATAAGCTGATATTCCAATATTTAAAGCAAATTAAGATTTGTCCTGTATGTTTGGTACGCCCATGAATTTTATCCATACTTTGCGTGTGGTATATTATGAACCAGGATGATGTCTCAGTATAGTTAATTAGAATCTTAGTCAACTTTTTAGATATGTAAGTTAGCCAATTTGGTTAAGAATAACTTTTAGAAATATTACTGTTACATGAAGATATCAGACTCTTAACTGTGATATGCCACATGACTAAGTACCTACGTACTGATCTAGCGATAGGGCCGCACAATTTTCACAAGTTTCTTAACCACAATTGATTGAAAGTTAAATATTTTATTCAAGTGTGTGCATAAATATTTATATAATAAAAATATAATGATTATGTTTAAAAAATTAATTTATAAGTAATAAATAAAAATGGATGTAATTTAAGTTAATTTAAATAAATTAAACTTTGTAATTAGGTGATAACCTGTTGAAGGTAGGTTTTATTGTGTTTGGTAAAGAAGGCGAATAAAATTTTTAAAATAGTTGTTGATATATTGAGATTATATGATTTTGTAAGTAAATAGACATTTTATAAAATTAATAAAAAACTGTTATGGTTATTTTGATAATTGTTTTTGTTTTGAAGTTATATGGCATGGAGGATTGATCTGTACATGGACGTTTTTAATGAATTTTGGCAAGTAACTAATTGAGGTATGTTAAAAAATATAATGTTATGTATTAGGAATTAAAGGGTAATAATGTAATAATAATATGAAAACAATTTTTTAGGTTGTCTCCTTGATAATAGCCTAAGGGCGGAATCGTTGAAGAATGAAATAAACTTAGTTGAGTGTAAAGTGGATCATTTGTAGTTTTATTATTATTAATATAAACTACTCTCAAATAATACATTAATATATTTATTAAATTAGAAAACTCATTAAATATTTTATATAATGGTTTCCTATTCGAAGACAATCATCCTAAGTAATTTTCTGTTTTTTATATTTCGGAAATTCATCTGTCTTCTTACTCCAAGTTCTTTATTTTATTATTTTTGCACCAATAACAGTTTATTGGCAGTGGCAGTGCCAGTGCACTACTAATGTTTCCAGCACTCCATCTTTAGGAACCATCAAAACCTTTGATTGTTTTGTCTGGTCATTTTTGATCAATTTTCGTCATTTTATTTAAAAAAACCTTTTAATAATGTAGGAATTTCACTATTTTACAATATTAGATCGAAACGATATTTCGCATAGCATATATGTATTACAATAACGTTTAGCAATATTTATAGAAATGGAAAGAGTCTTTATACATAAAACTTCATATAAAATGAATAAAAAAATAGAGTTGATATATCATGTAATATCTATACAACCCTAGAACGTCAAGATACATTTCTTAGACCACCAAAAAATAAATTTTGACCGACCCAGGAGGGAGTCGAACCCACAACCTTCTGACCAAGCCCTCAGGAACCCTCGCCCCAGCCCGCTCATTTATCATGTCAGTATTTTTATTAAGATAATGAGAAAATTGACACTAAATTTCATCAAACTTAAACCAATTGTTGGAAAATTAATTTGGGCCCCTGTTTAAATGATAAAATAATGGAGGCCATATAATCGTATTTAAGCTAATTAGGTTCCAAGTATAAACCACTAATAAAAGAAAAAGAAATAAAAAAGTAGTTTAAACCTAAGATGGTGCATTGCAGACTAAAAACTCATGAAAAATAGTAGTCCTTTTAACCCTAACTACTCCCGATGGTAATACAAGGACAATTAATTTTTAAATATGAGGTGATCTCATGTTGAATATTTTTAAAGAACATCTTCAATTTTTTGAGGATCTCATTTTAACCAAGGAATAATTGTTAAATATATTCTGGCTTTACGCAAGTTCTTCAATAACCAAATTGAAATTTTTATATATAAATATCCATTGCCATTTTAATTTAATTTCAATATAAATAAATATTTTTGGGACTAATGTATGAATTGCATAATTAAAAGATGGAAACCGTTATATCAGTATCTCAACTTTTATTTATAAATTAAGAGCTGATATTAAAAAAATATATAAATATAAGAGAAATTTTCAACCGAAGTGCCTTCTAATGTCAAATCAATTTATTTATTTGTGATTTGCTACAACCCGTGAAAGGTCAGGGGTTCGGTACTTTGTATTGAAGTACTATTTTTTTTCAAACACTGTTATTCAAGAAGGTGATTTTTCAAGATCACACTCAACCTCCAGTTTTTTTCCCAATTAAAAATACCCACCTTATAAAGGCTAGATGTGCCCTGCAACATGCCCACAGTGTTTACTCCCGGCAACAGTAACAGAATAAATAAATATCTGCGGCATCTGAATTAGAACCAGGGTTCTGGGAGTTTGTAGCACAGTGCCTTGCTCACTGAGCTACCTTACTCCAATAGTTAGTACATAGTTTTGTATTTTTAATTAGTTAAGAATTGAAAAATGATTTTATTCTGAGACAAATGTCCCCTGAGAATGATTACGTGGTTTGGACTGATGATTATTTATCTGGCAAGATATTTACAAAGTTCAGGTGTTAAAATAAAAAAAATTGCAATTTTTTTTGTGGAATTTGATGTTATTTGTTTGCGATTGTTTACATTGGTACGGTAGTTTGATTTTAAAGAAAGGTTAGGGAATATGTATAGTTTAAAGGAAAGAACGATGGAGGATTGGTGATTAAAGATAGGGGTAAGGATCAAGACGTTGTTGGTAAGTAGCACCTTTACTTTAATGCCGGAGGAACATCAGAGGAGAAACGAAACCTCCAAGGACGCTCTTCTCAAGACATCCATGCACGAGTTAAATAGCACTCAGAGTTGCAGACCTGGAGTACGGCTGTTCCTAATTAAAAATAGAACTCCACGCACTTACTTCCCGATCGAAATGATCATTTTAATCCCTGATCTGACCATCTAAGGGAAGGACACATAAGAAGATGGGGATAGAATTCCGAAAGAAGATTGCACGAATGAGAAGGCATATATAAATCAATCGGTTGGGATCTGGTATGTAATGAATGGATAGATGAACGTAGAGTGAGGAGATCAAGGATTTAGGTAGATGTTTTGGTTTTAAAGATTTGGAAAAGATAAATATTAAGAAGGTATTGACGAGGGAAAGTAGGATAAAGTCACTTCAACTCGACATGCCATTAGGAGACACGAGAGCGCCTAGAATACCATAAGATCCCATCTCTAGCCCAGTAGATTGTCGTCCGTAGACCACGCAACGGTAGTAAAAGTGGGAGAAAATAAAAGAGGATACTAGGAACTGACGTTTATTATATTTGTATTGTGACATCTATCCAGTTACATCCTTTTGGCATTATGAAGAGAATTGAAAACCATGTGAGAATGCAACAAATGTACAAATAACCCAAGATAGCAAAATGTTCAGATTCACCACATTTGTTTAGTGCCTAAGTTATGTTTGTATATATATTTATGTTTTATTTTTTTAAATTTCTCTTTCATTTTCATAGGGGATCAATTTAGTTACTTATATAATTTTAGATTCAATTAAACTGCTGCTTAAAGAATTAAAAAACAATGGCTGCTTGATACCTAATTTACATAAACACCTCACACACACACACACACACACACACACACACATATATATATATATATATCACATATAAATATCTTGGATAAAATGCTTTCATTTATAAAATACTCACATACACATAAATAAATATTATGCTAGAAAAAATTGATACAATATTCTGACTAATAATACGCTGGAACAGAACATGTCAATTGAGGAACTCATACATAAACTATGTTATGATGGCATGGGTCATGGATGATCAAGTGACCTTGATGTAGAGATTAACATATGGTTGGACATTATCAGGGTCCAGTGTTACCCGTAATTCATAATAGATTCGGTTACTGATCGATGTACTAGCATTATTTATGTCCATCACCACACCCATAAATAATGTAGCCGTCCAGCTAATTATAAAATTGAATGATTGTAATTCAATAAACAATTATGCGCAAGTAAAAATGTTATACAATTTTAAGTTCTGAACGATTTAAGGCAGGGCTTATGTGATCAAATAAAAAAGAAATATTCAGGATCTTAATTTATATGTTTATTGCTTTTTATTTTCAAAAATATGTGTCAAGCACATTAAAAGAATAAATATATCTTCAGCACGTACTTTTTAGTTAATCCAGTTAAGCTCATTTCTTTAAACTGTATGTATGTATAGCGGATTGTTAAAATAAAATAAAATAGTATTGCTTCAACAGATGGATTTTTTAAATTATTTAAAAACATATTTTTTTTGTTATCCTAACTTTAATTGAACTGAATATACAATAAAATTAGAAGGACCTATTAAAAACAAGGCATATCTGAGCCGTAAAATGTCTGTAAAATAACATTAAAATTAAACTCATATTATGACTTATTTATTATATAATATATACTGATCTATTAAGTTTTCTGTGCAGATGAAATCAGTTTATCAGTGCATCTGATAGTTTGTTACTGAAGTACTAGGAATGCGTTGTTTCCTTGCAGGTTAGTTCACTGTCTCATACCATTTTTATTTGAGTTTTAAATTTATTTATTGTCTCATAATAACAAAAAATATTTTTTTCTTTTTTTTCATACCCTCTTGTAATGATTTTAGTGGGTATTTGGTACGTACATATAGGAGGTATGCTATATGTATAGCTAGGTGTTAAGGATACCTTGGATTGCCTTTAGGCATTATAAGGTTAGGTGAGGGGACCAATGAAGGTTGTAACTTGGTTGGCTTATGCTAGTGGATTATTGGAACGGAGATAGCCACACGATAGCCGAGTGTTCTAACAAAAATAATAGTTTTTTTTTTTTTCTGACCTCCTAGAAAAAATAAACATAAAGAAATTAAATATATACAATAAAAAATGGATGTATATATGCAGGGAAATATTGATCTTGGTTTGCCAGAGTGGCATTATAAGATAAGTTGCCAGGTCCACTGAAGGCGGTGTCATCAATGATGGCATGAGTCTGTCGTAAGCGTACTAGGAATAGGGAGGGGCTATTCCGGCTGGCTAAAAAAAAAATAATAGAAAATATCATTTGTCATATAAGCCGTATGACCCAAATCAATTGTGCGAGGATTTTAATTTCAGAATAGAGGATAGGGAAGGATAATTAAACAAATACAAAATAAAATGATATATTAATTTTTAAAATTGTTTGTTGTATCGCTTTAAATTAAAATCCAATTTAAAAAGAAAAAAAATATGGTGGTGTAAAAAAAAAAAAAAAAAAATTAAAAGCATTTTTGAGGATGATTTTTTTGAAATCAAACATTCAAGGGAGTTGCTTAATCGTTAGGCGGACTGGGGGTACCTCTCTTGTAGTCCAACTGTCAATTGGACTGTCCAAGACTGATACTGCCTGAGAATATGATATTAGGCTGTACTATTTAAGTGACCTCAGAACTGATTATAAAGTCAGTGTAATAATAATTAATTAATGAGAACAGTTATAGGAGATGTTTAAATTTGTAATGTCTCTAGGTCAGTTAGTTCCTTTCTTTTCCTTATAAGTCAAAGAACTGCATTTTCATACATTAGTAACTACATTTTCCTAATAAATTTCCTGCTTTTTATTGGCACTAATAAATTTGAGTAATATTTTAAGTTTTTTTTAATATAAATTCAAGTGGAGATTCAGTATGTAGTTTCTTCAAGTTTTATATGACTTCGCATTTATATTTTCGCTTTAATTGTTTTGTTATTATATTTTATTATTAAGTAATTCTCCCCATGTAATTAAGCTATAAAATCAATATGTTTCTGGTTTAATATTAATATTAAACTGTTTGAAGGTTTGAAAAATTATCTTTCTTTAAAAAAAATCTTTTCACCTCCCAAAAAGCATTTTTCACTCCCTCATTTAAATTTGGCCGTCACGTCGGTTTTTCATTGTTGAGATTGTAGGAAGTAACATCTGCGCATCTTCAGATAATAACCCATAAATGAAATTTTTGTTGAAATTCGTGATGTCCTTGAAGATGGGACTATGACTATTAATTAATTTTGAAATAAAAATAAATATAGAAGGAAGATTATTCTTACTACACCTTATTAATTAATGAAAATTCGGTAGTATTATAAGAAAATGTTTAAGAATCTAAAATGAGTATTAACGAAGAAACATCTAGGATTCAACAAGTTTCATAAATTATGAATGAAAGTTACTAATCTCCTTATCGTCGGAACTAGTACACCCGTGAAAGTTAATCGTGTAATGGCGGTGAAAAACTCGAAATGATAAGCTAGCATGGAATGTCCCTTCGAGTTGGGGTCCACTAGTTTACATTGTAATTCACAAATCTGAATTTCCCCGGTACTATGTTATGATTAATGTCAAGCTGGTTACATGATACGCTATTGAACTCAGGTTGCATGACCTGCTTCATTTGCATATTCCCTGTAGACATTGCTCGCTTCGCTGCCAGATTTAGAAAACTTCATTATCGTCTTTTTTTTTTAACTCTATCAGTTTGATATAATTACTCTTTTAGGGCAATTAATTTGAGAATTCCTCGAGGAGTGATTTCATTAGGTACGATATAATAGTTTTTCAAAACGGGTAGATTATAAGATAAAAATAATGAAAAGGTCTATTTGTTGTTTTTAATTGTAAAATAAATGAGTCATTGTGACAGAGCGGTTTAAAGTTTACTTGTAATAGGTAATTGATAATAAGTGTCGTCGAGATTTGGATGTAAGTTGATGGGTAACTGCCTGAAATGGCAAAATTTCTCCAAAAGGTTGTGTTAAGTCCTTTGGGTTAATGGAGGCAACCTACAAAGATGGTAGAAGTAATGACCAACACACATGGAAAAAACGTAGATTGTGTGTAGAATTTAGGTGGTTATGGATTAAACAATTACAATTATTGCTTTAATTAGATCACAACTGTTGACTTCCTTTCGCAATGTTCGCTCAGGATTTAATGAACTCCCACTGAAGTCATTTCAGTGGAGGCTGGGACATAAATTTGCACAAATACGGGTCAGTTTGCGGTTTCAAGTTATGATCAATACCAGCCTTCCTACTCAGTTGGTATTGGTCCAGGTACGACTTGCATAGGGGTAAGAAATATAGTTACTAAATATATTAATACTAATAGCGCACTTGCTTAGCCTTCACTGGCTCATTACCAGGGATGCAGGAAGAGGGATGCGCTGAGATCTTATGAGCACTGCTCAGGTCGATTATGTAAATATTGTATATAACAATGTAAATGTGACTAGAGATTATTTTATTTTTATTATTATTTTTATTTTATTTTTTTTATCCATATAGTTTAATTACGTTCATTTTCTTTATCCATCTGTTTTTATATATTTTAAGAGAGATTTTATTTATTTTTTTGTACTTTTTTTTTCTTTCATTTATGTATTTATTTTTCATTCGTATTTTAGTATGAATGTGATCATTCATCACTGTTACCTATTGCCAACAACGGTGTGGCAGATTGTATTATCTATCAATAAATAAAGTTTTTTTAATTAAAAAAAAAAATTTAAGGTTTTGAGGAGCCATTGTTCAGGCAACTTTTGGTACAAGCTTAATTTGATAAATTTATTAAATAAATTTCAAAGTCACTTTCCTCTCTTTAATTACCTCTATTTTTCCATTTATTTTACACTTTGCAACCTTCAGTCATGTACTATTGAATTTATTGTAAATATATTGTGTCATCTACAATAGTACAAAAATCTTAGAACTAGTTATTATTAGGAGAAGTTATTTCTAACTGCACTGGCAACCACTTTGGGTAATTGAAAAGAGAGGCCAGAGACTGCTTAACTTACCTAATAAGTGCAGTGTATCATTTTATTTATTTTTTTGTTAACCTATCTTCAGTTTGTCAACTTATCTTTAGCTATTTACCTCTATCTACATTTTATCTTCATCAATATCACCTACCTTCATTCTGTCGTTTTCATTTGTCTATTTTTTTTCAGTTTCTATAGCCCACATTGTAATAGTAATAGTAATTAAATTGTACTAATATAAATTAAAACTACACATAATGACTACTTATCTAACATTATTATTTATTAATGTTTTTTTTTATCCAGAAATCTGTTGGTTAATTTATTTGTAAAATTCTATAAACAATAGGTTTCTTTTTAATTTTTATTAATTTTCCTATTAAATTTTCCTTTTATTATTTTAATATATTTTTATCTTTCAAAGAAGTTTGCAGATTTTTTTGTACCATCAAGCATTTTATCATTTATCATCTTCCTGTAGTTTTATATCTTTCATATGTTCTTCTTCTTTTTTTTTTTTGTTCAATAAACCATCAATCATATTATATTTATCAATTCAATCAACCATATTATATTGTATGTTCAAATTTTCCTTTTTTTCTCTTTCACCTATTATTTTATTATCTTATTCATTTACAGGAATACTTTGAATTTTCTATTTTTATTTCTTTTCTCCTTTATCAATACAGTATATAAGGCCCCAAATTAAACATCCATAGAACCTAGCATAATCTGGGTATAATGGAAGGGGGGTCCTTAGGACAGCAGCTGTAATTCGTGGATCTTGATTAAGTCCTTGAAACCGAGTGAGTCAGTAGGAACGGAACTGCTTATTGGGCCCAAAAGGGAACACTTATGAAAGTGAGTGTAGGTAGCCTAAAGGTTTGCAAGAATATTTCTATCTTGATTTTTCCTTAATTCTAGGGTTAATTCTAATTAACTTTCTTTTACTTCGGGTGAGCTGATTGATTTAATTTTAAAAAATTAATATTTCTTCCTAACGAATAGAATTTATAAAAGTAGATTGTAATATAAATAATTTAATTTTGATTTGGTATTCATTCAAAACTATATACAGTTTTTGTAAATATTTTTTAATTATTCAGGGACATCAATTAGAGGAAAGGCTGAAATAGCCCTTTTATTTTGGGTACATTCATTTTATAAACTAATGATTAAAAAACTAAATAATTGTGTTTATTTTTTTATTGGGAATCATTTTTAATTATTAAAGGTTAAACAAATGAATTATATATTTTAGATTTGATTGATTTATTATTATTAAATTTTTTATAATCGTTTTATTATATGTTTACAATTCTTAATCAGTACTCCAACGAAGGAAAATAAGATTTAATTATAAGCTTATATAAGGATCATAGATTGTTTTTTCTGTTTATTCCAAATATAATTTTTAGGAAATTGAAATTACTGTTATATCTTAATATAGCAATGTCCTCACTTTTGCTTGAACGTTAGATGTTAGGCTCAACAAGTCGTTACAATTAATCTCCATTTTAGAAACAGACATCTCATTAAAAATAAAAGAAATACCTCAGCTATTTCTTTAAGGGAACTACTTTACAAAGGGGCCGAATTTTCCATGGCCCGGTTTTGTCTTGTTCAAATGAAGCCTGAGACTTGATTAATGGAAGGATTGTTATACCCAATCTTCCCGTGCTAACAGATCTGCCACTCCTGAACTCTCGCCCGCTAGGGCAATTAACAACGGGCGAAGCATTCCGGAGGCATGCCTAAGCAAGAAAAATTATCTTTTTCAATCGTTTAATTTATAGCATTCTATAATTCTATTCTTAATAATTATAGTAGCAATTGAACAGCGTAACGTGATTCGGTTATGGACAAACCAAGTTCTATTGAAACCTTCAATGGTATTAAAACAGAATTCATTAAGTCAATGCTGCTTGAAGAGCTTGAAAAAAGTGCAGTTTGATAGTTGATCAAGAATACACTGGGATTAAACTATGTCTTGCAAGTGTAAACATCAGCTCATGTATAATTCCAAAAATTGAGATCCAAACTAATTTAATATTGTATTGTCGTGGTCGGATTTAAGTAATCCGAATTTTTCGGTTATTTTTTGAATTTATATAAAATCGGGGTCGGGAATCTCATTTTCTGATGCCCCCCCCCTTGCCGTGGACACCGGAAGACCCCGAAACGCCGCGATTGCAATGCCGCCCCAGCCTATGCACCATGCAAGCTAGGACATGGCCTGCCCCTACCATCAAAGCTTTCAAGGAAGAAGCAACCTTTTCTAAAAAAAGGCGAAACGATACATGGTTTTCACCATTTCGCCCACAGCAAAACCTCGACGTGAGAAGCGGCTAGAGGACGTAACCGCGGCGGCGAAGACGTCACCAAATAAGTCATTGTTCTATTACCCATGAAACCACCCATGTTCTGTTATAGTATTATATCGTCAAAATAATAATTAAAATTAACACACTAACACAGTTTCCCCTCCAGGGAATTAATATTTGAATTAGAAAGAAATATAGGCATGCTATATGACAGAAATGGTCTCACATTTTTAACCACCCATTTGTTCCACATTTTGAATACAATTTAAAAATACAATCGGGGTACGGTATGGGCAGGTCCCGATGTAAACACTCGTGATCAGGGAAAAAAAAATGTATACGTATATGATAAATGGCCAGAAAGAGGGTTATAAAAAACACCATTGTTGTAATAATTATTTTCTTAGGAATAGAAGTTTTTGGGACATTGGTCTAAATAAATTCGCATTGTGTTAATTTTTCGTTACCTGGAAGTGAATGTTAGTTTTTGAAAAAATGCATTATGGTAACTACTGAATGTAAATAGTCTCAAACGTTAGCAAAATTATGCCACTTAAAAAAAAAATTGTAACATTTTTTTATGTAGCAGAATGTTTTAGAGATATTGAATACACTCAAGGGTAGACTACTTTGGATCATAGATTTCAATGAGACTTTTTGGTGACACTATTGTAGGTCGAAAATTACTGGACTCTTACCCAACACAGTTCTTGCGAGGAGTCAAGAAAAAGGTAAGTACTTTTTTAAATTGGTTTTATTATCGCAGTATTTGAGTAATAAATAGCACTTTTTTCCATTAAAACTCATCAGTTACAAACTTATCAAAAGATTGAAAGCATTTGAAGTAAATGCACTTTTTTCTTTCTTCCAAGCCCCGTGGATGGATAGGTTATGATGTGCCACCTTAAGATGAATTCCGTCACTGTCGGCAGTCCATGTACCGTATGGGTGTAGTTAGTTTTCGCTCTTTGTAATGTAGTATGTTTTACAATGCATCTCAGGATATTAATCTGAAACTGTTGGAATTTCTTTGCTGTTGGGTGTGCTATGCCAGTTAGTATAAGTGATTTGTAGAGGAAGGCTGGTCTGAGAATACTTTAGTGTATTAGTAATTTGAGGCATAGAGAAAGGTTTGGAGATGTAAGCAGATGATTAAGCCTGAAAACATTTGTTCTGACTAGCTTTATTTTCTAATGGCAGTGGCGAGCTAGTGTCAGGTGTCTGTCTATGGTTAGGGATGGTTAATATATATGTAACCAATGCACTGCCTGTTGGTCTGTTCTAACAACATATTACTCTATAGACTTTAGAGAAAGGGCGCTTGTTCTTCTAAAAGGATAAAAAATATAGTCGGTCTTCTTGAGATTAACTGTAATATTCAGCCCTTCCAGTTTCTTGATGATTTCCGTACAAACCTTCTCCATCTGTCTAAGAGCTGTCTCTGCACTAGTAAATGCACTTAGAAATTAATGAAATAATTAGAAATATTAATTTGTATGAGAATAGAATGACACACCACTCATGTATTTGTTTTTGTATTGTACAATTAATTGTCTAGTAAGGTTGATACAATATACTTTAGCGTAACAGGGTATGCTTGGTGAACATTACTGAATAAATACTTTATTTCTTTTTCCCACTATTGGCTATCCAACATGACGACTTAATGAAACTTTATTTACTTAGAACCATCTCGATTAAATAATGATGACATGGAAAACATTCAGTATTGAATGTTATTGAAATTTAATATTATTGTCAAAACAATTCACAAAGACAGTGCTTACACTTCACTACAAGGAGGTTACTTCTTCGAAGAAATAGAAGCAGAGAGTGGAAAAGTTTAAAGATGAATGATGGTCGTTAGAGGGGAACTGCCCGAGGTAGCAACAAAGGGAAATGAACTTACCTCCGCGGCAATTTACGATATTCCCTCCAGAGTGGGCCACTGTACTTACAAATAGGCACCCCACCCTCCACTTTCTCCACTCAGTGGCGTAAAATAAGAAAAAAGTTTATTACCATAAGTACTGATAATATTTTTGCATGTTTTACATGCATTGTCTCCAAGAATAGGATATTTTCGAGTCCAACATTTGAAGGAAAATAAGTCTTCACCACATGTAAATATATTACGTACATTGATACAAATAGACTTCCTCAGTTATCTGATTGGACATATCAAATCAACATGAGGAGGCCCCTCATCACTGGATTTTATTTTACTAGTAGGACCTTACAGAATGGACATTTCACAATAAACAGATAAGTATTGCAGGTAACCTTAAAATACCACTGGTAGTAAAAGGTAATACGCAATATGATTTATTCTTTTTCTTCCCATAATAAAGCATCCACTAATTTATTTTATGTTTTATAGGGATCGGAGAAAGAAAAAAAAAAAAGATCGGACACATCACAACAGCAAGATAAGTATTTTACAGTAACCTTCAAGTATCACCGGTAGAAAAAGGTAATACTCAATTTGAATTATGTAACCATGTTTTTTTTCTGTTTTAGAGGGATCGGAAAAAAAGTTATCTGATAACTGCAAATGATCCTTGAAGTTAATTTTATTTATTTATCTTTGTCATAATTAGAAGGTAATGAAGGAGAAGCCAGGTTAGAAACAAGTGGATTTGGGTTGTTAAGAAGTTTATCATGGAAGGAATAGACACCATTCCTCCAAGGTTTTTGCCAAATTGGCAATATATGGGACATTGAGGTCCTGATGGATGACTTAATTTGTGACAAAATAAGGAGCATTAAGGATTTTGGACTGTAAGGATTGGATTCGAGAGGAATTAGATGGTTTAGTAGAGCCCCATAGGTCAATTCCGCATGTCCAGATAGGCCTTATAATAGTCATGTAGATCAGTCTTTTGTAGTGGATTGGCAATTTAGACCGTTTGTCTAGTAAATGTTGTAATAGTCGGAATCGACGAGTAGTTTCCTCTCTTTTTAGTCTTGTATGAGGATTCCATGTCCGCCGTTTGCCCAGATGTAGTCCTAAGTAACTGATCTATTCGACAGTAATAAGTGGGGTATTATTAAAGGATACTGTAGGGCAAGAGGTCATGGATTTACGACGAAGGGTAATTGTGATTTGGTGGGATTTATACGAATTAATTTTAATTCTCCAGTTTTGGCACCATTCTTCAAGGGTGGTGCTTTCGTTAAAGTAAAATAAAAATTTTCAAAGTCTAAATGGTGTTAATACGAATATGTGTTAATAAGAGGAGACATTCCGGTTTCCAAATGTACTAACGTAGGATTTGGATAAAATACAAGGAATTATGAATGATTATATAAAAAAAAGGACGGGTAGAAAAAATAATCCTCCAAATAAATAAAGTTCTGATTTTTTTTAAATGGTATCTAAGGGTTTAATTTTATTTTCATTAACTCAGGTTATTTTATCTATTTACATATTTTTATTCTGTTTTCTTATTTGTATGTATCTTTTTTATGATTTTAGTTGGAATGTGCTCAATTACATCACTAATAAAAGTTGATTAATTGCACGTATTGTAATATTTATCAAAATTAAAGAAAAAAAAGAAAAGAAAATTATAGTAAAATAATAATATTTTATTTATTAGTTTTATTTAGTAAAAAATAATACAAAAGTTTTTAGATCAAATGGATATTTTTTTATAACTATTAAACAAATCTGTCTCAAACAAAAATTTGCATTATATATTTATATTTTATTTTTTCAAAGAACGTTCCGTATTTTTAATTGTTATTTACACTAGAATTGTTATCATTTCTACTTTCTACTACTGTTTTTAATTATGAGATGTCTTCCTAAAATATATCTGACTGGAGAATCGGATTTTTCTTGAGCCTCAGGCCCCGCTGCAAGTTCCCCCTTCATCCCAAAACTTCTGAGTCACCGATTCCAACAACTTTGCTGGAAAGAAGAATAAACCTACTTTAAATTAAAATCTAGTTTAAATAAGAAAGAAGAAAAATTATTTAACATTAATTAAGTTGTTTTTCCAGCGAATGGCGGACAGGGCTCGTGAAATTACGACTAACGGCTGTTAGATGTAGGAGGGAAACACACGAGAGCAGCTACTTCCCTACTTTCTTCGGAGTTATAATTTACAGTCCACTGTTTAAGTACCCTCTATTAAAGGACTGAGCCAACTTCAGGGTCATTATTTCTTTGTGTAAGGACAGTGCATTAGGGACATAACTACAGAAATGATGTCTATAAATTTATTAATCTGATTCAGAGGCCAGATTTGTATGCAATGACATACAAAGTTCAACAACTTCTTACTAGTTGTATAAAAATATGTTGAAATAAATGCTTTATATATTCCACACAATGTGCTTCTTTATATACTATTCTATACTCTACGAATAGACTGAATTAAAAATTTTATATCCAGACAGCTACAAAATAATCGCAGATATATTACTAAAAGTGAAACCTTAGTCAATAACAAAGAATTATTTAGTTTTGTTCAAAACAGAATTCTCTGATTTTTTAAATGTGCATAGATTTAAAAAAAAGATAGTTTATGGTATTATTTGGATTTCAACTTAGTTCTGTTTTGATTATTGCTTGTTATTTCTGTTTATTTATTTATTTTTTTAATTTGACCAATAATTCTTTGGGTTGATTTTATTAGAATTTATTCATTACTACACAAATACTTTTAGAAAAATTCTGTGTAAATGTTTCATAGGAACTCCTAAATTTCATTCATGAGGGATTACAATTTAGTACCTATAAAAACGAAAAAAAATAAATTTATATTACAATGCATTTAAACCATCTCCAGTTTGGTAAAGGCAAATATTTAAGTAATAAGATAAAGTTTTTTTTATATTGGGAAGGATATTGTTTCTTCTTCAACGAAAAAGATTATTTGAGTGTAAAGATAAAACTTAAGTATTGATCAAATATTAACAAGGAGTTTATTTTGGAGCAAATTATGTAATACAAGTGCAAAATCACTGTATATTGATCTTCAATTAATTTAATGAAATCACAATTAACTTTTGTATTTCTTTAAATCCATTATTTTTAAAAATATAACAACGGGAAGAGTTTCTCCCTGTAGATTCCTATTAACTGTGGATTTTTTAAAAATACTATATTAAATGGTTACTATAAAATGTATATAATTTTTCAATATATGATAAATATCACAAGACCATTATGTACGCCCAGGGGTGCCTCTGATCATTAAAATCTTATATTTGTATGTAGGATAATATGAATAGAAAACAACATACTTGTACAGGTCATTGGATTTTATTTTTGCATCGCAAAAAGAAATAAGATTGTATTAAAGTATAACCCAATTTTTTTTTGTAAACTTTTGAACAAGAAGCTCCATTTCAAAATTTATTAAGAAATTGAAATGTTAGGCATAAAAATTAATATCATTTTGTGTGAAAGCTTGAATTGTTTACTTGGCAGCATAATTTTTTATCACTTTTAGTCGATCTCCTAAATCGTACGAATTTTTAACACAATATATTCCGTTACGAAGTCCGATATTTTTGGAATCTTTCACGAGTTTGCTAACATTTCAATTTTGTTTGTAGAATTTAATCTAGTGTAAAATTATGTCAATTCTTGGATTTTTTCCAACCCAATGCACTGATGGCCCACTCATTTTGCTAAAATCAATCAATAAAATTTGACATCTCTTTACATTTATACTCATTGTTCTTTATAGCCATACTCATTGATCACTGGTGATTGTTTTGATTTAAGTTTTTGAAAAGACAGTACTTTTATACTAATTGAACTTCCTCTGTACTCTAAGTTGTGCTTAAAACTGAAATATGGCATTGAAAATTACTCATCAATAGGTATTGATTCTGTTCAACCATGATAAAAAAAAAAAAAAAAACGCATACTTCAAATTGCCAAAAAAAAAAAAATAAATAAACCGAAACTTTGTTACTTTTAAGCTGAAAAAACTGTTCGCTTACCAGCACCTCTTAAAAAAACTGAAGGGGGATCCAAAGTACAACTTGGGGGCGTCTGTAGCTGAGGAAGTTAAGGTGTAGTTCTTAGTAACCATGGAACTGTAGCGGCGACGGTTCGAACTCGTCGACCCTTAAGAGTAATTTTAATTTCTGTTGTGGTCCCACGAAATAAAAATTTGCCTCCCTACTATGGTTAGGATAGGGTGGTACCCTGTAGATAACTCTTCCCACCTCCGTATGTTAGAAATGACCAGGAAAGGGGTCATTAAAAAATTAAAAAAAAAAAAAAAACCCGGGCCCAAGGTACATTATGATCAAGGTACAACATTCTTCCCTTAATATGATTGCCTTTATGCTTATTGCCCCTATGCCATACAGTTTGTCATTATCCACATAAACTAAAAGGGAAAAGGATTCGGCGTGGAGATACAGAAATTTATTTAATGGATCCACCAGGAAATGAGTTTTAAAATCCTTAAGGCTTGCATATCGATTACTCATCTGAACAGGAAATTTAGCTTACTTTGCATTAATGCGTTTTTCTTAGTTTTCAACAGAAAACAAAGTATTGTAAAATCCGATATTATTATTTTGTCGGAAGTATAGAAGAAAGAACTAATACTAAAAATCGAATAATAAAGGGGAAGGAAATTATGATGCGATAGTTTTATCTCATGCAACCAAAGAGGTACAAAAATGTTAGGAATTGTGTTGTGCCTCACGCGCCCTTCCTTATCATGCAAAGGGCTAATGCTACCGGAGGCGAAGGGTGGAATTTTATACCAGAATAGACCAACAGGTTAATTCCATAGTTCACGTTATATTTTTATTCATTTATAACATTTCTTAAATAATAAATTAAATCTAACCTGTATAGTATCTGTAAATGATCAATGATGCAAAGATGAATCGTACAAAGCAATTATTTAATTTTGCTTCGAGATCCCCAGAGACTCCTACGTAAACCACACAGCAATAGTCAAAGTGGGGGAATATTAAAAAATTAACCAGGACCCTTTAGGTTTCAAAAGGAAGTAGGTGAAGAAGATAATTTAAACGCTTTAGGGTGGAAAAGGTACGACGGGAAATATCGGATAAATGGTTTTTCCAGGAGAGAGTTTTGTCTATAGTGACACCATACTATATACGAGTTGTACAACTATATACGAGAATAGATCTGTACGGTATTGCAGCTGGATTTTTTTAATCAATAAATTATTAACACCTTCAGGGGAATTATATTGTCCGATATCGAATCTGTGTAAAAACTTCCTCTTTCGATTTTCAATGTGACTACAATAACTTGCCTATTGACGGGGAAGCTAAAAATGTCCATTACAAATGTGCACTTTTATTTGAAAAAAAAAATTATATTTTCCGCTGAGTTTTCTGACAAAAAGGAACTTTTTTTTTTACACTAGTTCACAATAGTAAATCCGATATATAAGTTTTCGGATAACCAAAATAAAATTGTATTTAGTTTAAAATAATAGTTATAGCCAGGGTTATGTAACGCATGATAATTGCTTTTAGTTTATTTGTAGTAATTTGGTTAAACAAACAATTCACTTGTCAAAACAATATATTCTGTGATAGAAATGTACTAAGCTTATAATGTATATTTGTTTTAATTAGTGATTTATAATACGATTATAATTCAGGCATTGTGTTATACAAATAGAATCTAATAGTCTTAACATATATTGTACTTTATCTAGTAATCAATAGATGAATACAAGATCACATTTGTCTATTATTCTCTTCCTTCAAGATCCTATACAATATTCTTTATCTCTAACTCTATATTCTTTATTCTCATCGTTACTTGAATCATACACCTACATCTTTCGATAAAGACCCCTCTTTTAGCTGCCCTCAAACATAATAATATTTTTTTCCTTACCTTTTTATCCTGGGATTTATTGGATAGTTTCTTATTTTATTTACAGGTAAAAATATTTTTAGCTATCAATCTCAATAAGCGGTTTGTCATTACAATTTAGATTCATTAGAAAAATCATCCGTTTGTAAAAAAATAAAGAAATTAAATAGCTATTATAATTTTTTGAAAAAACTGTATGGGGTACTGCTTTAAATATTACAAGAGAACTAAGTTTAAAAAAAAAAATAGGTATGTTATTAAATCTATGGTTTGAAGCATCAACTAATGTCTAATTTTAGAGGATTCTAATTTTTTTTGTAACATTAGCTTTCAAATATTTTATATAAACTTTTATAGAAAAAAAAAAAAAAAAAGTTCTCAGAAAAGCATGTAACTATTGGTTTTTTAAGCTACAACAATACACGTCCATCTTCGTATCAATAAACCTACAGTTGGAGATTACATTAATTTTTCTCAATTTGGAATTGGACATAGGTTGTTGTTGCTGCAAGCCTCAGAAATATTCGTTGGTTACTTGAATGTTAGATGTAATATCAGTGTAGACTTGAATCTCAAAAGGGAATATTTAAAATTTGATTATAGTTTCACGCCGCGGTGAAATCAAATGGGTATGTGAAAAAATTATTTAAATTGACAGTAAGACATATAGGAATAAGGAGTATATAAGTAGGGAGAGAAAAAGAGTAATTTCTCATTAGAAAACACAATTTCATTATTTTTCCAAAATTTACGTAGCTAGTTCCTCGTACATTTCGTTGAGAATTTTCCATGTTAAACTTAGAAAAAGCTAGTATTCACGTAACAATTAATCACTGTGAAAAAATACTTAGTAAAAAAACAAACAAATTGTTTTATTTAACTTTATTATTTCAACCTATTTTTAAAACTGAAAATTACGTGGTTATCACCCACAAAGCTATAGATATAACAAAACCCCTCCATTTCGAATGATAAAATGTATTAGATAAAAAAAAAAAAAAAACACACCATGAACGTTTTCAAGGCTAAGTGCTCAAATGCTCATGTTTTTCAAATAAGCCTCCACAATTGCTCCATTTATAAATTTATCACACATCACCCTGCAAAAAGTAAAATTATTTCTGGGAAAATATCCTATTTACAGTAGATATCTAAAAATAGTTTATACGTAGCTATAAGAAGTATACAGAAACACGATGAGGAATGGTGAAACAATATACTTGTTACAAGGGAAAAAAAGAAAAAATATTTAGGTTATTCAGAAGAGAAGATTTTTTTCCTTTAACGTTGTAGCAAAAGCTTAGTATCCAAAAAAAATTTACTTATAAACTTTTTATTAAATAGGAAGAAAAACAAAGAACAGAAACTATTAAATGCTGAGTTTTGTAAAAGATTATACTATTTTTGCTAAAATTTTCAGGGTAAATTAATTTAAATTTAAAACAAAAAAAATTATAGTAACCACATAAACCGGGGCAGTTATAGCGGGAGGAGTTAATCCGGTCTAGGATCTAGTTTTATTAGCAGGGCACGTGACCAATATCGGGTCAGCCGTCCGGCTTTATAGGTGTCCTCCGATATGAGGCCACTCTGTCCGTTGGCTGGGGTTCAACGATATTGGACTGAGGCAGAGTATCCACTGCTCCGGAAATACTCCCTTAGCATATATCCGTATTCACATATAAATCTACATGTTATGCAAATATGTATATAAAAGTTTTTAGCATCTTCTTCAACCTTTAGCAGTTATGTTGAACCCACCAGTTCTGAAAACCCTTCATATATTTTGTCAACAAATGGGCCGCAGTAGTATGGCAACAACGCAAAAATTCGAAATATAAAAAGAGGAACTTGTGTTTTGTGTTTCAAAACGTTGCTAGAAACATAATGCTAAAATTAACCCATTTTCATGTTATACTAAAAAAAAAACTAAATTGGAAACGTAATATAAATCAGAATAATATAACGAAAAAGCGACTGAGTACGAAAATCGCCTGGAGACTGGAAGTGCTGAACATTACAGTAAATCCTAAGAAAACCAACACACCTCCACTTAATCACAAAAGAGGGCCAACCTATATGCCAAACCTGTCAGTTCCCATTATCTATATAATTGAAGAATGCTCATAATTTCGTCAAGCCTTTGAAAATAATAAAATTCTTCGTACAAGAGAATTGGCCCTTAAAGACTCAGCAGAATCCATAAATAATAATAAAATTTCTGAAAGATACTCAACTGTATACTAAAATATAATTCACCAATATCGACCAGTATAAAAAAGGAAATAGTCTACATTCCACTATCAAATGTCAAAGACTAGAAGAAAAATAAAGTAAAAAGGGTATAATAACCTAGATGTTGATCGCTTTGAATAAAAATCTAATCTTATGAAGACCAACTGTATTGTTTTCTCCTTCAAGAAGAATAAGGGCCCTCTCTCTAAAGTCTGTAGGGTATCAGGGTACGAGAAACTCTGAGTGTCACCCCTGACAGACATCTGACACTAGCTCGCCACTGCCATAAGGAAATAAAGCTAGTTATGACTAAGGCTTAATCACCTGCTAACATATCTGAACCTTTCTCTGTCTTAAATTATTTATATGCAAATGTATTATAAGACCGGCCCACCTCTACGGAGCACCTATACTGGCTATATCATCCTTACAGCGAAGAAACTCCAACAGCTTCAAGGTAGTAATCTTGAGACGTATTGTAAAACATACTACTTTACAAAAAGCGAAAACTGACTACATCCATAAGACACTTGGACTGCCGACAGTGATAGAATTATATCACGAAGGCACATCAAACTCTATATTATCCTCTTACACTGCACTAACTTTTCCAGATATTAACACCAACAGGACCACCACAAAGGTGGCAAACACATACAAATAAACTCAGGTTCGACTTGAGGCTATTATCTTACTGACTACTGACATCAGAAAACCTGGTGAGCACCATCACCAGACAACAGGCTCAATCCACTTTTTCAATTTGCAGTCGTTTTGTTTCCAAATGCAGTAAAATAGATTCTACCCATTCTTGTTAGCTACCCTCCATATATCAAAACTTTTTACCCACGAGGCTTACAAGGAAAAAATATATATACTGGTATTTTAAACAAATTTATTCTGCAATTATTTTTTATTTAGCCACATACGTGGAGATCCTTTGCCTCTTCGGCAGCTTCGACAACTATATCTCTCTTGGAAAATTGCTTACCACTTTACCACGCAGTGTTCGATCACACCCTTCTTTATCGTGTCAACTAATCTGAGTTTCGGCCTCTCTTGGTCTGGTACTATGGCTGAGGCGTTGATAGTGAGGAAACATGCTTTCCGCATGCCAGGCTTATTGCAATCTCTTTGTTTTCATATCAAGCGCGATCGATATGAATTATTTGGTCAATTGCTGGTCATTAATTGGAGGTAAAAGACCTTACTACGTATTTGAAGCTATTAACTTTGTGGAAGATTTTCTGTTTTTTTTTTCTTAGTAAGTATTTCAGCTTTCAATCATATACTTTGATTCGTTCTGGTTGTCTAATGGAAGCAATACTTTTTCTTCAACCAGACAGAATCAACCTGACTATTGGTATGAAACGAACCTTCTACTGCATATAGAAAAAAGGGTAAAATATTATTTATTATTTTGTGATTTCTTGGTGTAATTTGCAAGTTAAAAATTAAATCTAAAAAAATCAAAAGTTTTTGTCCATTGTCTGTTTCACAGTGAGTAATTCTGACATTTCACCATTGAGGTTTTATAGTGCTTGAATGAAAGTTTTTAGCTTGAAAAAAATACTAAGAGTGATAAAGAAGAGCAATTAGTGATCAGGGAGGAACAAAATTAAAGCCAAGATTATTTTGTTTTCTTTAAATTTTTTGTTTGATATAGAATTAAATTCTTTGATGCAAATTCAACAGTCAACAAATACATTTTTTGTCTACCTTAAATTTCTACTCTTTCACATAGTTGCTTCAATGAAAATAATTTATTTGTGGAATTGAATAAAGTAATGTTTTTCCGATTTTCATTCTGATGTTCTTTATACTAATTTTACCCAATAAATAGTAAATAAATATTTAAGTAATAAAGAACTTACATAAGATTGTTAATAAAAAGTACAATCAATTTATTCTACAGTGATATACTATTAATTAGAACTACTAGCTAATATTCACAGTAAACGTCCGAAATATAGATCGAAACGTATATGAGAGAATCGTGTAAACTCTGATTAATAAGTCACAATTTCAGTCAAGAATTTTTATTTTAGTCACTCTAGGTATTCTTATTTCTATTTTATTTCAATCGTGCACCCGGGACTGCTTTACAAACTCTGTAAATTCCAACCTCCTACATATTTTCTCATCATCCGTTCCTTTCTTACTGATAGATTATTCCAAGTAAACCATAATGGTTGCTATTCATCCATCAATTTTCAATCCGCTGGTGTTCCTCAAGGTAGTATTCTCGGTCCCATCCTCTACACCGTCTATACAGCTGACATCCCAACAACTCCTAACACTATCCTTACCACGTATGCTGACGACACATGTGTGCTCACAGTTAATAATAACCCTTTGATCGCATCCCAAACTCTCCAGTCCCATATCACAACCCTCGAAGAATGGTGTCGAAATTGGAGGTTAAAAATAAATCCCAACAAATCGCATCAAATCACCTTCACTCTTCGTCGTAAACCTGCCGACTGCACTACAGTATAATTTAATAATGTGGGTCTTGTCTCCTGTAGAACAGATTCGTTATCTTGGACTACACCTTGACAAACGACTAACCTGGAATCCTCACACAAGACTGAAAAGACAGGAAACTGCACGCAGATTTATACTACGGGGTAGTTTCTCTACGTGCTGTATCATATCATTATGATCTTACTTCAAATTCGCTTGTTGTATTTTATATACAGTTGTAAATATCAATAAATAAAAAAAATAAATAAAAACTTTACAATTAGTGAGTACAAGTGAAGACAAACGTATGATATTTACAAGAGAATATGCTGTGTTATATTGGAGCAGACATAAGACAAGTGTAGGGAGGGACTAACACAGATGTTGAACAGCTGTATTTTTCTGGCGGTAATTCATTCAGCGCGTCACCTGTTCCTGACGCCCGCGGGCTTCCCTTCCATAATGCAACTTCTACGCAGTTCATGTTTAAATTAGCCATTCCCTGGAGGACTTTTTTGCCCTTTTAAATAAATTATCCAGGCCTAACTGGAGCGTGAGTCAATGCACAGGTCTTTAAAATGAGTAAGTGATAATTCATATTTAAAAATAATGATTCTGATAAAAAATTACGTTTGAATGTAAAATACCGAATTAACTCAGCACTCTATAGCAGATATGAAATAACTTTAATGTCCCTTAGAATGATTTATATTGATGATTAAGAGGGCAGTAAGTGGGAGGAACTCATTTCAGATCAAGCACGAGACAGAGGAATCACACTTGGTGAAGTCAAGAAGGTTGCAACGGATAGAGAGGTATATAAAAGGTATAAGAAATCGATCCAGGATGCCCTGACATACATTACAATAATGTATGTGGTTAAAAAATTAGTAATGTAGATATTTTTAATCTACGTATAATAATTAAAATAAACAAACCAATGAAATCAAACGTTAAAAACAACTATTAATTATTCTCTGTTATTCACGATGAATAAGAGGAAAGGCTCTTCGAGATATTGATTATACAAGAAGAAGTAGGATTTAGATGTAAAAATCTGGTGTGTACAATACCCTACTTTGAGATTTTACACACATTACTTTACCCGTGTTTGATGATTTTTGCACTTATTTTATTATTTTATTTTAATAGGTGGAATCATAAGTAGCTTCCGAAGCAGCTAAGTATCTAGTCGCTATGACTTACATCACAACAAGTTTTTGTTTTCACTATATAGACGAGGCTTCAGTTAGTCTTTTGTCAACTGTTTTGTGTGATACACGTTTCATTCACTGTTTTGTTTTTTTTACCTCTGAAATGGAGGGTCGAAAAGCACATATTTGTCATGTAATGCTTTGGGAATTTGAACAAGGCAATAGTGCTCAAGCGACAGCTGAAAAATATGTAGTGTATTTGTAGTCCGGTGAAGGACTAATAACTGATCGGGCAGTTTGAATTTGGTTTATAAAATTCCGTTCTGAAGATACGAACTTAATAGACAAAAGGTCGGAAGGACGTCCCCGAGGGCGGGGCTTGGGACTTTGACGTTGGTTGTCGGTGGAGCAAAATCCACGTCAATCAACAAGAGGTATAGCCGAAAAATTGAATACATCACAATAAACTGTTGACCGCGACCTGGAGAAATTAGAGAAAGTCAGCAAGTTAGGAGTATGAGTACCTCACAATCTCAGTGAACGGAATAAAGAAAATCGCATGTCATATCATGGCGCCACAAGTCTACTCTCAATAGTAGAAATTGAGCGTTTTTTGAACAGGATTGTAACATGCGATGAAAAATGGATTACCTATGATAATATCGTCTGCAAAAGATAGTGGCTTGATAAGAATCAATCCCCCCTACCCGATCCAAAAGTAAACATCCGTGACAAACAGATTTTATTGTGTGTATGGTGGGATTGCCAAGGAATAATTCACCTCGAGTTGTCGAATTCAAATGTAACGATTACTGCGGATAGATACGTTCAGCAGTTACAAACAATGCAAGGGAAACTCTATTAAAAGCGTCCTGTACTCGTCAATCGCAAAAACGTCATTCTTTTTCACGACCACATACAGCAAGGGTAACTCAAGGAAAAATTCTTGAGCTTTCATGGTCTGTTTTACCAGATCCACCTAACTCCCCAGATCTTTCCCCGACAGACTACATCATTTTCTGTTTCTTACAAAACATTTTGAATGGAAAAACCGACAATCGAAAAAAATAAAAGACACTAGAAAACTTCTTCCAATCCAAACCAACCCCATTTTACTAGGAAGGAATTGATAAAATCGACCTATTATTTTAACTATTAATTTATATAAATCTTTGTTTCTCTATGTATTATATACTATATATTAACTTTTACATATCTCTCATACATTTGCCTGTTACAATATTAGATGTTTGATTCTGTCGGCTTATTTGTATAAATACGTGTATTGTAATTATCTTGTCACATCTTACAGTGTGGTTTTACTATAGTTCATTTATTAGTTTTATTCCACCCAAATGAAGCTCAAGAAAAAGGGGCGAAACATTGGTTACCATTACATTTTTTTTTGTACCTTTATTGACCACCACCCGGTATATTTTTCTTCAAAATTAAGAAATAATAAATTTTGTTAGTAATAAATTTTTTTTTTCTGTTACTAAGGAAATCGGTACTAAAGGATTTTTAATGAGGTATAGATAGTTGACCGTAGATTACTGACACCATATTTTCCAAGCTAAAGGATTTTGAGGTGTAAATAACAATTCCTAACTTTCTATACTATCTGGAATATTGTACAACAGCTGAAAAAAATACAAAAAAAAAAAAAAAAAAAAGAAAAGAAAGCCGTATTCAATAAAACGAGATCGGTCAATCTCGACTATTTCCGTTTTCCAAGTTTTTTAGTCCGGCTACACTAAAAAACACAACCGACTAAGAAAAAATTCTTTGAGGTTAATGTAAGTTTGAAATCATTTCTTATCGAACGTGATCAACGAAAAATCGTTCACATAACATGGAAATATATATATTTTTTAAAATACCAAAAATAATTTATGAATACATTTTCCTTACATCAATTTCTTAAAGAATATTTCATATTAAGTGTTACTTTATCATTTTTTTTTACTATACATTGTTTAATAAACATGAAGGTTAGATCTAGATGATACTAACTGATCTCATCCCTTTCCTTCGGAAAAGAAACAGATGAGCTGTATCGAAACTGTAATTTTTGCGATGATAACAAAAAAAATCTATACTATCAACGTTTTGGCATTTGAATAACTATTATATGAGCTTTATTAGCCATATAAATTTCTTGGTTGACTCATCCTTTATAATTTTGAAAGACCTTAAACGTTTCTGCTTCCCTTATTCATAGCCAAGTTTCTTAACGTTAAGAAAAAGTAGGGATTAGTTTTGTAAATACTTTCTTTCAGGTTTTATATTATAAGATTTTGCAGTTTTTATATAAGATTTTTTTTCAACGTCAGCATAATTTGTTTAATTATGAAATTACATAAATAACCCGGATGGGAAGTGTTAAGGACGATAAATTGGGAGAGGGATTAACTGTTGAAAAGGTCATAATCTCAGAATTAAGGGAATAAAATTACTGGAGGTTAAATCTGGATTTTATTTCGCTTCTCTTGCAATTACCCCTGAGTATATCTCCATTGAATAACAGTGGAAAAGTAATAATGCCATAATTTACAATTCTCTATCCCATTTCGGGATAATGTAGGAGGAAGAAATGAGGGTCCTTTTTTCCTTCTTCTATTTTTTTTTGTCCTGGCCAGGAGTAAAATATTAACCATTAGTTCGAGGGTCAGACCGTTTATAAAGAGTAATTTCGCATTGGTGGAGAGGGAAAAAAAATTTCCCTCTTGGATACTGGAAATCCATATCGGGACACCGTTGGGGTTGGTCCTATATATTGGTGCACACGTCATCGGCCCTTCCCCTGGAAATCTACCACCTTAATAATCCTGAAGAGGGGGGAGAGTAAAGAAGGAGGGAAAAAAGGGACTAAGCTGGATTTAATGCGAGGCAGATAAGGGAGGACAATCCCGCTAAGTGGGGGACTTATTAACTCCCAAGGTTCTCCACCGTTAATTGCCTCCGAGCTTGGGTGTTTTTCAGCCGTGAAGCCTGAGATAAGCGTTCTTCGGGAGGGGAGGTTCCGCCGATATAGAACAGACCTGGATAACGGAGCTTAACAAGCTTCACTTAGCTTAATTACCAATTTTTCCTTACCTTAAGCCGGTAACTTCTATTTCTTCTAATACTTTAAATAATCGTGGATTGATAGAAGAAGAACTATAATCGAATTGTTAATTAATTAGACACAAATTGTTAATTAATTAGAAATAAATGAGTGAATGATGTAAAAAGAAAAAGCATTAAGGGGTAAAACATATTTTAACTGCCTAGTGTTACGACCAATCCGAAGTTCGTATTTATACATTATATTCCAGTTAAAACACGCTTTTTACAAAACATCAACGATTAATGAATTCCAAATTTAATTTCTTTTGTGTCATATAAATATTTGAAATTATGTATCTTTTCTATTTTTTTTTCTACGCCACAGGAAGTGGTGGGCTATTACGCCATTTTCTTTCTCGCAGTCCAATAAAAATTTACTCCGCATCCTGCTCAACATCTTCTAGATCAATACACGTTAAAAGATGGTCTCCATCCATGTCTCCCATGTTGCATAGAGGACATTTCGGGGAATCTACGATGCCAATTCGATGGAGATGTTTTTGGAGCAGATCGTGCCCGGTTACTAGCCGAAAACAACCCACTCTCTCCCAGCTCTGCTAAGATTTTCGGGAATTCGTTTATCCTTTTGCAGTAGACTCTCCCACTTCTTTCTTTCCGCTTGAACTTTGTGTCTAGCATTTGTTCTGTCTTTACAATAAAAGCTTATTGTAAAATTTTTTTTTCTATATAAATATTAGTATTGGAAGTCGTTAGCTCATTGGTAAGGCAACTCCAAGGACCCAGATTCAAATCTGGTTGTGGCAGATAATCATTATCTGCTACCTGTAGCCACTGAGTCAGCCCTGTGGATTCGGGAGCACTCCAGAGTCCACCCAACATCATAAAGTGTGTACCCTTACTTGGGTAAAAATCTGACGGTAGAGAATGATTCTGATCCAATCGCCTTCTTGCACAACCGTTGGTCAAGTAGCAGTTCCTTACAAAGTACTGCTACAGAGACCCTCTATGGGCTGTAGCGGTACAAATTAATTAATTAGTATTTTTATTAATATAATTGGTTTAGCACTTAATATTTTATATTATTAGTTCATCTAGTATTTGAATATTTTTTTATATTATGTAGTGCTTGCATTTTCTGTTACCCACAACCTATAATCAAATAAAGGTAATTCAAACAATATACGTGCATGTTATTTATAATTTTATATGGCAAATTTTCGTTAAATAACATTGTACCAGAAACAATTACACACAAGTTTGAAAATAAGTAGCATAGTTTTTATTTAAGAAAAAAATAATTATTTTTGATAAAATGATAAATATTAATAAACGTAATAACGAATAAAATATATCATACCTATAAAGTAATGTATTAATATAAAATATTAAAAATATAAAAATTCTATTTTTGAAATCGCATTAGATCTTTCTTATAAACAAAATAATCTAAATGTACATAACAATGAATAATATGTATGTATATTATTTGTATTAACTTTATTTGCTCATAGGTTGTCGGTAACAGAAAATGTAAGGACCATATAATATAAAAAGTATTCATATACTAGATGAACTAATAATATAAAATTTAATTGCTAAATCAACTATATTAATAAAAATATTAATTTGATTAAATTTGTGCCAGTAAAGTCCATATAATTACAAATTTGTACCCTCCAACAGAGGAGGGTCTCTATTGTGGTCCAATATAAGATATATAAAATTATTATTTTATATTTATGCATTGTATTGGCTAAATATAACACATGTAATATAACATTGTAAACAAATTGTTCGATTTGAATAGTAACGGTGAGTGAAAGATCAGCACCTAATGACAATTAAATTAGACGAATAGACATACACATAAGAAAACTGTTCAATTTATAAAAAACAAAATATCACTAATGGATTAAATATAAAATATCTAGTTATAAAACTCAAATTCAGTTATATTTCAGTCATATTCACGCCTTCGACAGGAAAGGGTTTCATATGGGTCTTAATCTGTGTGGCAGATGGCATGCACATGACTTAAACCAAACCACATCAGCATGAAACAACGATGAGGAAATAATATATAACCAGGGATTTAAATATTTTTTATCTATTTCCATTAATATTTAATTATAATTGTTTTCCTTTATTACATATTAGTTTTGTATTCTTCCTATATTTATATTCCTTTTTTATTTTTACGCTTTACTTCTAATATTTCAGAAACAAGCAAAATAATTCAGTTTTTGGTTTTATTATTATTATTATTTTTGTTTTTTTTTAAAAAAACCTGACATAAATGAGTCATTTTAAAGCGATGCCCTAAATTGGGAACTGTAAAGGCAGTAATGAGGTTCATTACGGCCTTAAATTTTCCATGTTTTCTTTAATTAAAAGAGATAATTAATGGAATCATTCGCCTTTCCAAAGTCTTTAAACTAAGTAAATAAACAGTCACAACGTGTAATTAACATGTGACATTGGGAATAATAACTATAAAAATTTGTTTTAACATAGATCCAAATTAGATTTTTTTACAAGCACATTAAGATATATTGATATGGATTTAAAATATTTTATAATATTTACTAACAAAACTATTGAATTTATTTATCATTCCTTTCTAGCATAAGACATTTCAACCAAAAGTTATGTATATCTTTACTAATTATTATTATCTACTAATTATCAGATCACAGATTTATAATTTGTTATTATTTATCATAAAATGATCGGAGCCTACAGGTTTGCATTTGAATTTTTTAAAAATTAAATTATACAAGTAATATTTATATTTAAATGAAATTTAAAAACATTCGTAAACTACCGAATCCGTAAACAACTGGTGAACATTATTAATATACAGAGTTAAGTATTGTTGAAAGTTAATGAAATAATATCAACTTATTAACAATAAGTCTGTAGGTCTATTCTGTTGATAGTGATATAGATCCAAAGTAGTCATCCAGTGATATAACTACAATCAACACGAATTTCGTGTCTGTTCGTGTCAAGATGTCAAATTTTGATTACTTCCACGTAACTGATAAAAGAAAAGGTTTTTTATTTACTCGATAAAGTTTTCTATTGTTAAGACTAGAACGCTTATGGTTACTAAATAACTTACAAAACTATATTGACAGAATAGCTTGTCGTGTTATTTTTTTGTTGATAAAATTTACTATAATTTGAAAATCTAATATTAGTTCTGAAAAACAATTAAATTCTAAGATACAACAGCTCTTCATAATTGACCATTACCTTAAAAATTAAAAAAAAATATATTATAGAGAAGACGGTCAGGGTTGGGGGTCAAAACATAAACAAAAATAGTTAACAACTATTTATTTTCCGACGTTTCGACCCACTATGCAGAGCTTCATCAGCGCTGTTTCAGTTGAGGTCAATTCGAAACTGATTTGTTGTAAAAACAACAAACAAAAGAACAATTGTAAAAATTTCAAATATTTGTTAATAGTCCTAAAATATGGTTTTAGTTACTCTAAAAGAGTACCTTATGAGTAATAAATAAATATATTTGGTTATCGCCTAATGTATCAAATTAAAATTTAAGTGTTAAATATAAACACTATTTTCTTATTTTGTTGACCTGTGTAATTTATGGTTCTTGGTCAATTAGTCACTTTTTATAATGCAGCTGTTTTTTAAAATACACCCTTATTCTGAGTGTTGTGGTCTATTGCTGAACACAACTTTGTTATTATTTTTTTTTTTTAAGACTTGAGTGATTTTATGGTTAAAATGATTTAAAAAATTAAAATTGGATTGAGAAATGCTTAAATGCCGTTAATAATATATGGAATAAAAGTAAAATGTAATATTTTTTATTCAGAGGCCTATTATATCATCATTACCTCGGTGTTCGTATGGATTTGAAGTAGATGGCTCTTCGGAACAGTTCTCTAAAGACGAGTTTTTCGTTTTGGAATTACCACATTTGATTAATCGACGTATCAGGCACTGGCGATATCGACAAAGACGGAAAATGTAGGTGAATCACACTTACGAGTTCGGAGAATTTTCTCGTTGGGGCATGATCTTTAAATTGACGATAACCATCATTTCTACTATTTTCAAATGAAAAAAGAACACATTTCAATAGATTCTTGACGTTTCTTCTAAATCACTTTTTTACAGTCCACTCATCACTCTTTTTCGCCCTCGCTCGCAACTAAATCCCAGCTAAACGGGATCGGTTCGTACTTGACAACTGTTTGGACGAAAACTGACGAACAATACTAGGCCTTGTGGATGCGGTCCTATGCGTTCGGACGAATCTTTTCGCAGCCTTCCGCTCCCAGTCGACAACAGGCCTAAGGTAGTCGTGGTAAATGGATGAATGGATGTTTAATATTATTTTATATTAAACTAACTAATATAAAAAAATTAAAAATTTATTTAACTTAACAAAATTATAAACAAAAAGATTTAACAAATAAATAACTGTGTACAAATAATCTAAAATGTAATTTAAAATGTTTCGTTATAAAATATATTTAAAATAAACTCTTCAACTCATGTAAAATGTTAATTTTATGATCACAAAAAGCTTATATTTATATGATAAATCAATTGTTTAACTTACACTATCTAAGAAAATTCGCATATTGAATCGTCCAATGATTAATTTTTAGCTCATATCATTTAAAATATTAATTTTATAGGAGTTAACATGGAATACTGTGAGGTACTCGGGACTTTTGCAACGAAAAATTGAATCCATGGTATCCATGGAACAATATTGTTTTATTTTTTCGAAAAATGAAATTGTTCTCCGAACTGGGAAAACAAATGTAAGGGTTATTCTTGGTGGACCCTCTTTGAGGGTGAATTTGCCAAAGGCGTTTTGCCAAGATATCTCTATGTAGGACAAAGTATACCCTGGACAACAAATAGTCGTTATATCACCGTGATTTCCCACATTATATATATCTAGGTTAGAATATTTTTTTTTTATACTTAAGTATTTTTATTGTTAAAACGAGTTAAAAAAATCAAATGAGTTTAAAAATTACCTAATTCCGTTAAAAAAAATACAAAATAAAAGAGAAGTGTATTTTTTTTTTTTTACATCGATGAGAAATAGAGGGGAAAAAAAGAATACGTTTATAAATCAAAGGCTAACGGATTAAGGAGTTAACGATGAACTCAGGGGTCGTGGCAGAGGAGTTGGAGTCTTTTACCGGCTGCTTTCTGTTTTAGTTTAGATCACAATGACGGCTTTAGTTTCTTTCTGGCGTTTTTCTCAAAAACTCCTCTTTTTTAGCTTCGATTTCTCTACCGTAGCAGGGTAAGCCTATTAAATGTAGAATAATAGAACCTTCAGTTAGAAATAATAAGAAATATATTTACGAATAATAAGAACTCCATAAAGAATAAACTTTATAAAATTACAATTAGCAATTCATGTATTTTATTATCATAATGTTTTATAATTTTTAACTGAATACCTCCTATAGTTAAAACCTATTTGGATATAGTTGAAAATATCCGGATTACATGAAGACAAAAAAAGGAAAAAGAGAAAGACATTAGATGCATCTAGTAATGCATCTACATGCAGCATTAGCACACAAATTGAGGTTGGTCTTGCTGCTCTTGAGAGGTGCTTACTATATGGTGAAAGAGAATTCCGTTATTAGAAGTATGTTGTTTATACGTCTGAATGACGAACGATACGTTAAGGTTAGTGGTTACGCAGTCCAATGTCCGTATAACGAAGAGTCAGAATAGTAATTTTTAAAATCTCTTTCTAAGTAGTTAAGGATGATTTCTATAATTTAAGCTATCATAATTTCTGTAACTTAATAAGTTGAGGAGTAGAAGTCGATGAGTAGCTATAAATGAATTAATATATTTAAGTTATTTTCTACCAAGGAGACCTATAGTCTTAAATATACAAATTTTACTTTTTAAATATTTTAGAAAATTACGATTCTTATTTGCCATTTTCAATTTATTATTTTTTTATTTAACAAGGAAGTTTAATTTTTATTAATTAATAAATAAATGTCCTTTACTATTCTATGTTAATGAAACGAATTGAGATCTTGTTCTGAAATCATGATCTCATAAAGAAACAATCTGCTAAATTCTTTTTCTTTTTAAAATAATTTTAATATTGATATTTGGAATGATTTTCTCTATTCTTCAAAAGGAAGCAATTCATATATATATTTTTTTTTTTACTTTATTAATGAAATGATTATATAAGATGTGGGAATTACATTTCAAAGGGACTTGGTTAAAGAGAGGTGTTTTCCGGAAAATTCATTAAAGAAGTTAAATAACCACATTAAGTAATGTAACTTCGAAACAGCTTTACTACTTTCTCAGGCACGTGCTCTTAGCGCCCAAGTTCTGTCCATAAAAGTATTCCAAATTAGGATTAATGACCTCCGCAACTAACTCTAATGAAGATTAAGTTCCGGAAAAACTACCGGTTTATTAGGGAAGAACTTTCTTTTATAATATCAGTATATCAACTATTTTGGAGTGAATTACTATCTATATATTTGTTCTGTATTTATTAGACTGCTGATGTGAGATGTGCTATATCTTTTCACATTCATGTGATCTTACGGTTGAATTATTTTTTATTTATTTGTATTTTTTTATGCTGACCGCACTCCCCTCCCCCTATTCTCTACTAATTAATCTATGGTTAACTATCTTCACCTCATTAAAAATTTATATTGATTGCATCCTGTATATTTTACTTTGAAATTAAATATATTTATTGTTACTTTATAAAAAAATGTTATTTTGATAATGAAAAATTTCAATTACCCTTACCGACCTAACAGATTATACATTTTTTTTTTCTAAATTAAACTATTTTTTATTTTAACGATTTTAGTTTTTCGACTGTTGGTAATTTCATTCTGTTACATATTATCATTATCTCAAACGTGATGTGATATGAAAATAACAAAAAAGTCGAAAATATTTGACATATAATAAAACGTTTTTGAGCTCAATTAGCTTCAAAACACTTACAGGATCTCTCTGAGTAATTTGAGACACCAAACCCAAAAATCGGTTCTGCCGTTCGCATTACTTGCCCAAAAATGGGTATGTATAATATTAGAGGAATCATCCCAATTGTGGCTTAATCGCAATGACCACAAAATAATAAAAATGTTAAAATGGCGGAACGAAAAAAACCTTTAGTGTAGATTTTTAATTTTGTTTTTCCATTCTCACACTACCTTCTACACATTTATATGTTAGGGGTTGATTTTTCCAAAATCTATAACATTCGCGCCGTATATTATACGTCTATATTTTTGTCTTCGTTCCGGAAATTTGTTGTAAATATTTCTTCTTATGTTTATTGTCATATCTTTTAATAATTATAGACACATATTTATACATTTTTCATTACTACTAGAGGAAATAATTTTGAATATTCAGCATTTAAGCCTAGTAAGACTATTTAAAGGGGGGGGGGTTGAAAGACCTTCCTGATGTTAAAGAGCATTTACTTATTTATTGATGAACCATGTTTAATTAAAATAGTTTGTTTTTTTTACATAGTAAAATATTTATTGTTGAGAATTAATACAATCGCAACAAATTAAGGACGTTAAGTATTAGTGTTTATATATTCATCCATACAATATATACAGAAATTGAAAAACGAAAGAAAAAAATAGAAAAAAAATGTAAATGATAACAACAGTACTCTCCATGCATTAAAATAAAAAGAAAGTTTAAATTAATAATAATAAAGCAGCCTTTAAATAAAAGAAAATAAATATAAATGACAAGAAAATACTTATTAATAAAAGAAAATACTTATAAATAAGAGAAAATACTTATAAATAAAAAAAAAATAATAAGAGCTATTTGTAATGTGTAAAATCGATAAATTAAGTAATTTAAGTTGCATCCGAATTTTAGTTTTTTCAGTTAAGATGTTTACATACTCACACATAACCGGGTGACCTTAAAACGCATTTTTCCTTCAAAAACTCAGATTCTAGAATTTTCATAATTAGAATTTTTTTCGCAAGCATTTATATCCTCTTGTCCGCTCCACACAATTTCTTTAACTTTCCACAGAATGTCGATTGGAAAAAAAATCCTAATTGATGAAAGGTATTTCTCCAGGAGACCAATATTTCACGAGCACCTTCACCTTCTATTAATGACCTCCCAACCTTGGAGGATTCTTTAATTTATTAAAGTCCACGCTGGCACGCCTGAAGAATGGCAGCTCCGTTTTTATGACTAAATTTCTAGTAGGGAAATGGGTTGAACTAACCATATAGTAGCAGAGAGTGAATATTGTAATACAATTTTAACATTTTGTTTAAATTGAGTTGTATAATTACAGAGATTAGATTACTAGAAGATGTGGAAAACACTTGGAAATATTGTTAGGGGAATTAAAGTTAGAAAAAGTTGTTTTTGCTCACAACATGCCGGAAATTATTTTAAACTTTAAATTCTACAATCTACTAGTGGTTATATGAATACCATATGCCAACTGATTAAGCTGTCTAATTTTAAGAAAAAATAATAAACAAAAATTAAACACAAATTTGACAAGAAGTAAACAAAAACTAATAAGATAATAGTAACAACAATTTTAGAAGCGAAAAAAAATCAGAAAAATTAAGGAAAACCGAAGAATAAAACAAAACTAATGAATAAAAACTCAACCATTAAAAAAAAATGGTGGACAGTAAACATCTTTAGAAGTAAAAGAAACTGATTA